>NC_079219.1:16993309-17253762 GCF_029633865.1 Lampris incognitus
GCCAATTGTGTCTGGAGAGATGCCTGACCAAGCCGAAGGTCACACGGGGATTCAACCGGGATCCTCATGTTTATAGGCAATGGAATAGACTGCTACACTACCTGGATGCCAGGTGGACTATATCTTATGCAGGAGGCATGATCTGAAAGCGACTGGAGACTGCAAGGTAATGACACGGGAGTACGTAGCTAGGCAGCATCGGATGGTGGGCTGTAGGATGACTTTGGAGATCAAAAAGAGTAAGAGCAGAGCCAAGGATCAAATGGTGGAAGCTGAAGAAGGAAGACTGTTGTCCGGAGTTCAGGGAGGAGTTAAGACAGGCACTGGGTGGTAGTGAAGTGTTGCCAGATGGCTGGGGAACCACTGCAGAAATAGGGAGTGAGACAGCTAGGAAGCTACTTGGTGTGTCATCTGGACAGAGAAAGGAATCCGGGGAGACTTGGTGGTGGAATGAGGAAGTACAAGAAAGTGTAATGAGGAAGAGATTGGTTAAGAAGAAGTGGGATAGTCACAGAGATGAAGAAAGTAGACAGAAGTACAAGGAAATTCAGCATAAAATGAAGAGAGAGGTGGCAAAGGCAAAGGCTTATGGTGAGTTGTATGAGAGGTTAGACACTAAGGAAGCAGAAAAGGACTTGTACTGATTGGCTAGACAGAGGGACCGAGCTGGGCAGGATGTGCAGCAGGTAAGGGTGATCAAGGATAGAGATGGAAATGTGCTGACAAGCGAGGAGAGTGTGTTGAGAAGGTGGAAGGAGTACTTTGAGGGGCTGATGAATGAAGAAAATGAGAGAGGAGAGGTTGGATGATATGGGGATAGTGAATCAGGAATTGCGGTGGATTAGCTAGGAGGAAGTGAGGGCACCTATGAAGACGATAAAGAGTTGAAAGGCGATTGATCCAGATGATAACCCTGTGGTGGCATGGAGATGTTTAGGAGAGATGGCAGTGGGGTTTTTAACTGGATTGTTTAACACCAGCTTGGAAAGTGAGAGGATGCCTGAGGAGTGGAGAAGAAATATACTGGTACCAAGTTTCAAGAACAAGGGTGATGTGCAGAACTGTAGCAACTACAGAGGTATAAAGTTGATCAGCCACAGCATGAAGATTTGGGAAAGAGTAATAGAAGCTAGGTTAAGAGGAGAGGTGATGATTAGCGAGCAGCAGTATGGTTTCATGCCACGAAAGAGCACCACAGATGTGATGTTTGCTTTGAAGATGTTGAGTATAGCGAAGTGTAGAGAAGGTCAGAAGGAGTTACATTGTGTCTTTGTGCATTTAGAGAGAGCATATGACAGGGTGCCGAGAGAGGAGGTGTGGTATTATATGAGGAAGTCAGGAGTGGCAGAAGAGTATGCAAGAGTCATGCAGGATATGTATGAGGGCAGTGTGACTGGTGTGGTGTGTGGTAGGAATGACAGATGGGTTCAAGGTGGAGGTGGGACTACATCAAGCATCAGCTCTGAGCCCTTTCTTGTTGCAATGGTGATGGACAGGTTGACAGACAAGATCAGGCAGAAGTCTCCGTGGTTCAGCTCACTGTCCCAGTGCTTAAGCTTGTTGTGAATATATTACAACATGAGAGAAAACCCTCACTTCTATCACCTTTCATTGCTTCCTCACCATACGCTTGAAGTGTTGATTGATTTTTGACATCATGTGATTCACTTTTAGACATTTACACAAGCTATTTGATATGATTTGGTCTATTGAGTTCCATAAATCAACAGTGTCAAAACATGCTTTTAAAATGGAATTAAAGGGCAACCTTTAGGCATTTTGGGTTATGCTGATACGATTCAATTTAACTGCTATGAAAACAGAGGTTGAAATGACCCTTCTTGATTGTTACATACTCAGGGTATGCCTTAACAACAATGGCTCCGTGTTGGCAATACAGGGGAGTCTGCTTTTGTTCATGTTAATTTTGACTGCTACAATTAGGCCTTTGTTTCGCTTCCTCTCGGTTAGAGACAATTATGCCTGTTTAACTCTTTCTCTGTCTCTCCCTCAGGCTTTTATTTGCACGTGCACAAACACTGTAGATTAATATGTTTCATACATCCATGCAGGCATCCAGTACACACACACACACACACACACACACTCTTTGTCTCCTCCTCCATGACCACCCACTCCCCCAGTCCCTGCAGTCCCTACATTTCATACATCCATGCAGGCATCCAGTACACACACACACACACACACACACACACACACACACACACACACACACACACACACACACACACAGAAGATCCTTACACTTAGCAATACATGTTTTGTCCCTGTATTTGCCTATATGTCAGATATTAACTTGGTCCTTACAAGTATAGTAATACAAGTACACACTCCTTCCACTCCTGGTGGCTTCTTAATGTGTATTTAGACCTCTCAGAGCCCTCACTCACGATTGCCTAATGGTGATGTATTTGAGCAATAACACACAGCACCACCCTCTGAGAACCATCCATTTGAAGCCAACAATACAGGGAATCACGGTGGTTTTATACAGTCATACAGTTTAATGGACTGACAAGACTGTAACTGCTCTGTGTATACAACCCACTCAGAGAAAGAGAGGGAAGGAGAGAGAGAGAGTGAGAGGGAGGGAGGGAGAAAGAGCGAGATATGTGGGGTGGGATGGAGGTTTTGGTGGCCTGCAATAAGGCAGGCTGGAAATTGGCGGGCGAGAGACAGAGAAAGGAGAGAAAGAATAGGAAAAAGAAATTACTCTGTGTGTGTTTATGTGTCTTAATGGGTTCAATAACAATTTAACAATATGTTGCTTTGTCCTATAGCCAAACGAGATTAGCGTTAGCCAAATGAGGCAAAGGTACTTTCACACGCTGACCTGGAATTAGACATTCATTTTCGTTCCTCCCGCTGAAACTCTTACACTTTTCTATTCTGAGGTATCTCATGAAAGATAAAGTATTTGAGTTTTAAAGGCTTGTTACTCAATTTCTGTAAAGTGGGGAGACAGGAGGGGGAAAAAAAGTGAGGGAAAAGGTATAACATGGGTCATGAAAAACCGGAATCATACTTGAAATGTACACAATATGTGCCTTAGTCCACTAGATTCCCATAACTTCCAAAATGGAGCTTGGAAATACTGATGAGAACCAAAGTGCTACTGTACCATGTTTATGAGCGTAACTGTAACTGGAGCGTAAAAAGGGGGCATGGGGCAACAATTACGTCTTCTTACAAGTTATATATATGCTTTTCTTATGGAAATCCATTTTGAAACTTCTCATTATTGTCAATATTGTTAAAATGTTGTTGATAATAGGCTGCAGAGTCCCAGCCTGCCTCAAAACCTCCACCATTATTCCTTTCCCCAAAAAGCCAAGCATCACAGGCCTAAATCACTACAGACCACCACTCTGACCTCTGTCAGAACCTGAAATCAGAGCTCAGAAATCAGAAATTATTTTACTGCCATGTGAATTATATGCACTAGAATTTAGCTTGGAATTGTTGGTACAATTATAAGTTCAAGAAAGAGTAATAGTAGTGTGATGAAGTTTTGAAGACTTTTGAACACTTTGTGTTGTCCCACCTCAAGTCTATCACCACCCGCCTCCTGGATCCGCTACAGCTTGCATACAGAGCCAGCAGGTTCATATACAACACTGTCCACATGGCTCTCCATTCCATCCTCCTTCACCAGGACTTTCCTGGTACCTACGCCAGGATCCTGTTTGTGGACTTCTGTTCCCCATTCAACACACAAGCCTGCTCTCCTCTAGGACAGACTTTCCCAGTTCCACGTGTCCCACTCCACCTGCAGGTGGATCACTGACTTCCTGACCAACAGTAGTCAGAAAGTGAAGATGGGGGAAGCATGTCTCGGACCGTCGGTCCATCAGCACCAGTGCCCCCCAGGCTGCGTCCTATCCCCGATGCTCTTCTCACTAATAGCTGCACCTCCAGACACCAATCTTTCAAGCTCCTGAAAATTGCAGACGACACCACTATCTTCAGACTCATCTCTGAGGGTGAGGGTGCTTACAGATGGGAGGTTGACCACCTGGTTTGCTGGTGCAGCCAGAACAACCTGGAGTTAAACCCGCTGAAGACAGTGGTGATGGTGGTGGACTTCAGGAGAAGGCCCCTCACAGTTACCACTGTGGAATCATTCCATTTCCCAGGCACCACCCTCACTCGGATCTCAAGTGGGAGCTAAACATAAGCTCCCTCATCAATAAAGGACAGCAGAGGACGTACTTCCAGTGGCAGCTTAAGAAACTCAACCTGCCAAAAATATTGATGATGAAATTCTACACCTCCATCATTGAGTCTATCCTAACCTCCTCCATCACCATCTGGTATGCTGCTGCCATTGCCAGGGACCAGGGCAGGCTGAAATGCATCCTTTGCCCGGCTGAGAAGGTGATCGGGTGCTGCCTCCCATCTCTCCTGGACCTGCATGCCTCCAGGACCTTGAGGTGGGCAGGGATGATCACTGCTGACCCTTCCAACCTTGGACACCACCTTTTTGAGACACTGCCCTCTGGCAAGAGGCTGAGATCCATCAGGACCAAAGCCTCATGCCACAAGAATAGTTTCTTCCCTGTTGCAGTCGGACTAAACAACAGGTCCCCTGAACCAACAACCCCCTACTGACAGCCATTCTCTCTCTCTCTCTCTCTCTCTCTCTCTCTCTCTCTCTCTCTCTCTCTCTCTCTCTCTCTCTCTCTCTCTCTCTCTCTCTCTCTCTCTCTCTCTCTCTCTCTCTCTCTCTCTCTCTCTCTCTCTCTCTCTCTCTCTCTCTCTCACACACACACACACATGTATATATAATCCAGTGAGTCAAATAAATTCTTTATGAGACAGTACAACCCTGTTTCATGCCATAAGCAATAAATTATGGCATGAAACAGGCTTGTACTGTCTCATAAAGAATTTACTTGACTCACTGGATTATTTTGCTCCTTATTTGTTGAGCACTTTCCCTACTGTTGAGTGTTTCTTTTAACAGTTTATATATATACATATGTGTATATATATATGTGTGTGTATATATGAATTCAATTCATATATATATATATATTTCTTAGGGGTCACCACAGCAGATTTACAGTTTACATCAGTACCCTTTGAGGGCACCCCACCAATGGCGGTCATTGCTGGGCCTCAATCAATCTGGTATGGAGCCTTGGCTGGTCCGGTATGGTCTTGTCAATCTGCATAATGATTCGGCAAAGTTTTACATCGAATGTCCTTCCTGACAAAACCACTAACTCTATGGATGGGGGCACAGAGCTAGATACCATCCTGGTATTCATGGACTTGAGCCAATGCCTGTTGCCAAGTAAATAAACAGTAAATAAATAAATAAATAATAAAAATATATCACATTTTATTTTATTTTAGACAGTATTTTTCTCACACACTTATTCGCACCAACAACATCAAGCTAAATTCCAAGAGCATGTAATGCACATGGCAATTAAAGACTTTCTGATGCTGATTCTGATAATTAGCATTATGTAGGTATACATTTATCATCCTGTTTCACAGTTTTTCAACAGACATTAGTAGCCTTGCAGCCAGAATATAGTTTATTTATCAAGCCTTTATGCTAAATATTGACTTTATAATGCTGACCATTCCTTCATGTCATTTGGCCACATGAATAGGATCTGGTACAACCGACCTCGGAGAGTCTCCCCCAAAAACATCCAACTTGTATTTGTCTTGAAGCAAAAACCTGCCATGATAAAAATCTTACTTGGCTATACCAAACATTAACTGCTTACCCTAATTCTAAACACACATCACAGAACTATTTCCAACGTCATCAGTTTTTATGTGAGACAGCCTAGCTGGGACATCGGACATCACAGTGAAAAGACATTATATTAACAGTGACAGCAAAGCTTATATTCATAATCAAAAACAGTGCTGATTGTGCCACACCCCTCATACTGCTAAGTGGCATCCCCTTAAGTCGAACATAATCTCTTTCTTTCTTTCTTTCTTTCTTTCTTTCTTTCTTTCTTTCTTTCTTTCTTTCTTTCTTTCTTTCTTTCTTTCTTTCTTTCTTTCTTTCTTTCTTTCTTTCTTTTTCTTTCTTTCTTTCTTTCTTTCTTTCTCTCTCTGTCTCTCTCTCTCTGTCTCTCTCTCTTGCTCTCTCTCCCCCCTCCTGTTAATTCAATCAGTGAGGCATGTGTTGCAACATTAACTGTGGATTTGGACACTATCTAACATAACCATGGAGATGGTTGCTGGATGCACAAAGAAAGAGAAAGTTGGCTCATACTAACAAGAACACAACTGCTTAGACATTTGTCCAGATAGAATAAGAGGAAAATATTTTGCAAAGATCAACATTGGTCTGGGAACATATTTAAGAAATGGTAACTGCTGGAATATCGACTACTGGATCAAAATAACAAACAGTGTTTATTGTGTCTTAATTTTTCCCCACTGATTGGTACGTGCAATTTCACCAGTTCTCAAAGTAGGGTCTAGTTTACTGCTCTGGTAAGGCAAAGTTGAGTCCTGCTCCGGTAAGGCTATTTTGGGTTGAGGGATGTCGTCAATGGAAACGGGGTGGAGTAAGGGGCGGGGGTGGGTTGTAGACAAAAGTGGAGTGGAGGTCCCCTGAGTGGGGACTCAGGGGACCTCCACTCCACTTCTGTCTGCAAGATGTTTCGAGGTGCTTGGCATCATGACCGGATGAGGTTCATGCACTAAGACCACTCTCTGGGGGGCCTGGTGTCCTGTTGACCCAGTTTGGGCATGTGTGTCTGGATTGGTGTTGGTGTTCAATGCTGAAGAGGGAGTCTCGTTCCTCCACCACACATGCCTTCCCTTGTACAGAATATACAAGGGAACTATATGCACGATCTGATATCTCCGTGTTAGTGTTGTTTCCGCGATATTATAATTAATGTTGCTCCTGGACCATCACTGTAACTGACCAATCACGTTGTTGCGATGTCTCGCCTTTGCAACGTGAGGAAAAATGAGCAGGGAGTGAGAAAAAGACTGATATTTTTCATTTGCGCATTTTGTTTTCTAGCCAGCTGGTTAACGTTAGCTAACTACGCAGTTAGCTACATCCAGGGTTCAAATTACACAGTGGCTTTTCAGGGGAGCCCTGTTTTCCGGTGCGCAACTACAAATGTCACATGCATGCGCATGTATGGACGTGTGCGGTCAATTGCAGGGTTACTGTGAAAAACATTATACTGTTATTACATACAGTTAATACTGTCAATAACATTTCACTTCATACAGAGAAAATCTAGCCATGCAGGTAACACAAAAAGACAGAAAAACAATCAACTTTTGTGATGTTTTTATATCAGTTGAGAAAAGAAATCCAGTTAATCGGCCAATGGTTTGCACTACGCTTCGAAACAGACCATACCTATGTTATGTTCTGCATATACTGTGTGATTCTGTTCCTAATTGTAACATCGGAACATGCGAAAAGCCTCAACTGTTGGTCTTACACAAAACATAGGCTAGCAAGACAACAATTACGCACTAAACACAACATGCAAACACCTACTGCATAGTAAAACATGCTGGAGGCAACGCCACTATGATAATACAACATAATACAGTACCAATCCCACTTTTGTTCAACACCTTGCAAAAATAGAATTGAAACACCAGATTTAGATAAAATGACAATCAATACCACGCAAGATAACAGCATACAGGATGCAGGTGCATAGCACACATGCTGCACATTGCCTATATTATAGGCTAGCGCTAGCCTATCCTAAGAAAGCAAGAGAGGCAATACTGAGATGGCTTGGACATGTGTGGATGAGAGATGCTGGGTATATTTGGAGAAGGATGCTGAGTATGGAGCTGCCAGGGAAGAGAAAAGAGGAGGCCAAAGAGGAGGTTTATGGATGTGGTGAGGGAAGACATGTAGGTGGCTGGTGTGACAGAGGAAGATGCAGAAGACAGGAAGAGATGGAAACGGATGATCCGCTGTGGCAACCCCTAATAGGAGCAGCCGAAAGTAGTAGTAGTAGTAGCAGTAGTAGCTAGCATATCCTACAGCATGCAAGTCAATCTGATAACAAGCACGAAACCGTCCAGACCATGTATCCAAAGGAACTGAATCGAGTTCAACTGGACTTGGAATATATCCGTGAAGACGTTTCGCCTCTTATCCAAGAGGCTTCATCAGTTTGTGCCTTTCTGACTAGACCAAGCTAGTCTGACTGGATCTGAGTTTCATCACCAGCCAGTCAGACTAGCTTGGTCTAGTCAGAAAGGCACGAACTGATGAAGCCTCTTGGATGAGAGGCGAAACGTCTTCACAGATATATACCAAGTCCAGTTGCACTCGATTCAATTCCTTTGGATAACCATGAGCTGGATGAATGAGAACATTCACAGACTGTCCAGACCACGGCACATCCGCCAAGTGTGAAATTGATCAGATGAATGGTTGTCGAGAAAATCTAAGGACAGACAGAGACTCCTTCCATTTTAGTTAGATTAATATTATTCTGAGTACTTGAACATCCCTCTCAGGTCTTTCCATGAGTGAGCGACCACAATTTGCGACACATAGATCAATTGCATCGCAGTTAGGGAACAGAATCACATAACAATCATAACAAAAACCTTAAATTAGAAGCGATCACATGGCAACGTGTTAGCTAGCCAACTCAGTGATGCAAAGAAAAGTGGTGACGTGATGTTTTGTTTTTGTTATGAGTGCGCCGCCACGCATGGATGGCCACAGCAGGGATAGACAGCATTATGATCATTATAGTGCAGACAAATATTCCGAAACTGGAATGTAATGAGTGAATAAACACAGCATGTGCCTATTTACTATTATTATTCATTTAAGGAACCTTAATGTACATAAAAATAAAAATATATAACCTGTGCGAAAAAAAAATGGACGATATTTCAGAGCTCTCCCTAAATGTCTTTAAGTAGGGTTTCAGGGGAGCTGATGTACTTTTCAGAGGAGCCGAGCTCCCCTTAGCTCCCCCGTAATTCAAAACCTGGCTACATCTAACTTCTAAATTCAAATGCCCTCAAACTAATTTAAACACTATTCATAAAGTTAACACTTCAAAATTTTAACCCGATGAACATGACGTTAAACTATTGTAACCTACAAAAAAACCCCACTGGCCGATCGCCAGGGGGTTGACCCCCTTTAAGTCGAGCGGTCAGCGATGTCGCCTTGTGGTGCGGTAAACTCTGGATCGAATCCCGCATCGGGCGAGAAAATAGCTGGGTTACACTATCTTCAACCACTGTTTGTTTTCATCTGTTTAGCTGAGGTTTCAGCCACCGCAGGGCAGGAGTGCAGAGAGGTTTTTGTATTGGGAACAGTACAGGAGTTCACACGATAGGGTTGGTAGACGTAGGTGCAAGAGGAGATGAAAGTTCAGTACACAAACTAAAGGTATGGCCATTTCTATTTTCTTTTTTTTGCTTGTGGGTAGCAGTAGCCACTGGCAACTGTCAGGGAAAAAAATTGTCGCAAAACTCAAAATTTAAGTCACACCAGCGACCATTTTAGTCACCATCTGGAGCTCTGAGTTGGTAACATCAAAATTTAAGTGTGGTGCATACTTCTAAGCAAATGCACACAGTCTCATTGCTCAACCATGTCTTAAAGGATTCCGTTTATTTTTTTGTGAAAAAAATGGGTGTTATTTTTGCAGTCTTTGCCATCATGCATATCGGTTATGATATAATTTTACTAAATGGCCTCATTGTATTAATTCTGGATACGGGACCACTGCCGGACACAGCTTTACAACAGTATCTTATGGGCCCACTTAACACGAGCGTCAGACATGTTGCAACAAGTCTAATTTAACCCTTTTGCTTAAAATCACATACATGGAAGTGGGGAAAAAGTGCAAATTAAAAAAAAAATGTCCAAAATGTCCAATACTATCAATGGTCGATGGCATCGCTGAACTGCTACTTCCTGGTTCAACTTGCAAGAATGACCTTTGGCAGTAGTACTCATCGAAAAACTTGGCCAGCACAATTGAAAAGGAAATCATGCAGTTTAGCTGAGACACATAGTTTTGTTTCCCTTATTTTGTTGCTGTTAAAAGGACAGGTTTAATGTTAATATAAATGATGGATTGCATTTATATAGCGCACTATCTTGATACCCGGAGCGCTTCACAGTGAAGGGGGGAAACTCACCTCAACCACCACCAATGTGTCAGCCATTTTGCACTAGAACGCCACACATCAGCTTGAGGTGGAGAGGGAGGACACATTCAGCGAATTACACAGGGGGATGATTAGGTGGCCAGATGGGGGAATTTTGCCAGGACACCGGGGGACCCCCTACTCTTTGTGATAAGTGGTGCCATGGGGGTCTTTAATAACCACAGTGAGTTGGGACCTCGGTTAAACGTCTCATCCGAAGGACGGCATCTCCTACAGCACAGTGTCCCCGTCACTGCACTGGGACATTGGGATTTTTGTTGTTTTTATTAGGACCAGATGGAAGACTGCACCCTACTGGCCCACCAACACCACTTAAGGCTCATGTCCACAATTCTTCAGTATTTTTAGCCCAGTATTTTCTCTTTAATCAGTTCTGACAGCAATGCTGTTTCCTGAAATTGTGAAGTTCTTCTCCGTAATACTTTTTTTTTGTTTTTTGCATAACTCCACATAAGCGCATATGTGTTCATGGGTCTAGCTTTGTATAATCCAAGTCAAATTTTCTCATGGGGTCAATAAAGTATCTATCTATCTATCTATCTATCTATCTATCTATCTATCTATCTATCTATCTATCTATCTATCTATCTATCTATCTATCTATCTATCTATCTAATCTGCCTACCCATCCATCCAAGCAGTTCAGATTTTTCCAATTTCTTTTTTGAACATGACAGTCAAAATTAGCTGACTTGCGGTTTTTTTTTGTTGAGGCAATTATCACTGAAAGTTCAATGGCAGGCACATCAAATTTATTTACAAGTGGCATTCAGCATTCAAATCACATGTAAGAACAATTT
Organism: Lampris incognitus; assembly: GCF_029633865.1. Classification (NCBI taxonomy): domain Eukaryota; kingdom Metazoa; phylum Chordata; class Actinopteri; order Lampriformes; family Lampridae; genus Lampris; species Lampris incognitus. The sequence goes on from NC_079219.1 coordinate 17,004,313, forward strand.
TGGGTTGGAAAAAGCGTGTTGTGAATCTGACGTTGATTTCTCTCACAAACTTTCTTTGCATTCACAAATATGAGACAGATATGAAGGGAACTTAAGGGAATGTTGCTGCATACGGACTACGGTTTTCAATGTGTTGGTAGTGACACATGTTTAATTTTTCAGTTAAACAGTCCCATGGGTTGTAAAAAAAAAAATTGAACCTGGGATCTAAATGAGATTTATTTTCCATTTGATGTCTCAGCTTTAATAAAATGTAAAAAAACAAAACAAAAACAAAACTTCTCATGCGGGTCCCAGCCATCATCAAGTCCACAACCTATTGTGGGTCTTCACCCTAAATTCAAGATTCCAGGGATAAACTAAAGCGACTGACTGTTTGCTTGACGTTGCATGTGTGAATTAGCTCAAAATGGCATGTTTTCCGTTTGGTTCAGGAGGAGTGGAGGAGAAGGTCAAGAGGAGAGGAGAAAGGATGTGACTTACAACCCTGCTCAGTCTTTCTGTCTCAGGCCTTTGTTGATTCTCTGTTCTACTCTTCTGTCTCTCCCTTGCTTTTACACAAGCGTAAGCATGCCGTATTTCAATATGCAAACACACACACACACACACACACACACACACACACACACACACACACACACACACACACACACACACACACACACATGGGCTGATCTTGTTGACACTGCGGACATACAACGTTTGCTGTGTGCGGAGCGGTGGCTGCAGGCCAGCTGAACTACAAATTGGCTCATTTGACTCGTGACAGCTTGTTGGAACACATTCTCTGGGGAAGTAACGTAAGATCAACTCGTGATTTACCGTAAAATACTGCTTTGGGATGAGGAGCTTTTATTTCAATTCCATTTGTTACACAGATCAGCCGCTACCGTGCATATCAGCGTTGCCAAGTGCGCTGCAGAAAACAAGATTTGAGATCTTACTTTGCATGCCAAAAATATGCCAAATTTGCATATGGCTATCGGACAGCATATGTTGCTGCGCTGTTACACTTTTGTTGTCGCAGAATTTGATTTAGAATAGTGGGGTGTTTCTGCAAATCTGCAAATCACTGAGCTATAGTATATCTTATTACGAGACATTTAGATGTAACCTTTTAACTAGTTCATAACACAACACAAAGCAAATGTCACTAAATGAGTCCTGCGCACTTATTGCAATTGCAAGCTTAAATTAGAGCTCGAGTTCTGATGCCGCACGTGAGCTCGATGACAATAATTCCCAGTCAGCGTTGTCTTTGAGGATAAGGTATTTTACGGTTTCTTGAGAGGGATGAAGTCAATAAAAAACAAAACTGCAGAGACCGAAATTCCAACATCGGAGGTACACCGCCCATAAATATAAGTGTGTTTGTTGTAGTGTGCTCAGGGCACACTGTTGTTCATTGTTTTCTACACTCTCAGGCAGTCTGATGCTGTAGATAAAGCATCGTCAGTTCATCACAATAAATCACAGGAATTCCCATTCAGGCTTGCTAGCCGTGCCACCATTCAACACATCGTTATTATTTCTGTGTCCGTAAGCGAACCTCTGGATCCTCATCCATCTTCTGTCCCTGCTTGTTCTTTGTTTTGAAATTCAGCTATACATAAAAAAATTCATGTGAGGATACAAGAATGGAAAATAACTGCCCGGTAAAGACAAAATACCCGATGTCACACAGTTCACTGATGGATTCCACCTGTGTTGAAAAAAATACCGAATACACATCAAATATTTTATGTACGAAAGAAAGCCTCTCCGCGTAGATTCCCACAGTGTTGGTAATGACTTTTACAAAATCGAAAATGAAGACAAAATAACATCTTTCATCAATAAAAAGCTATGCCATGAGGGTCACAATGGAAGCGGTTACGGCTGCAACACATTCATGTCTTTGCCCGCAAAATGTTTGGTTTGCAAAACATTTTTCTGAAACTTCCTGTAGAGATGTGGGAGAAAAGCTTCTGATGTTACGACTGGAAACTTTCAGGCAGCGATGTGTAAATGGCATGTATGGTGGAAATCAGAAACAGCATACCAACTAGGTAAATGTCATGGTTTTCAGTTGCAGTGGCGGGGTCAAGGATTGATCCAAAGGTGAACGATCCACTACCTACATATATACTACATGGGCGGCACGGTGGCCCAGTGGTTAGCACTGTTGCCTCACTGCAAGAAGGCCCTGGGTTCGAACCCCAGGCCGTCCCAGGTCCTTTCTGTATGGAGTTTGCATGTTGTCCCTGTGTCTGCGTGGGTTTTCTCCGGGGTCCTCCCACCGTTAAAAAGACATGCATGTTAGAGTTAATACTTCTTTTTGGGGGGGGGATTTTTCCCCCTTTTTCTCCCCAATTGTGCCTGTCCAACCCCACTCTTCTGAGCCATTCTGGTCACTGCCCCACCCCCTCTGCTGAGCTGGGGAGGGCTGCAGACTACCACATGCCTCCTCCGATATATGTGGAGTCGCCAGCCGCTTCTTTTCACCTGACAGTGGGAGGATCAAGCTATTCCTCCCAATATCCTCTCCCCCCTGAACAGGTGCCCCAACTGACCAGAGGAGGCGCTAATGCAGCAACCAGAACACATACCCACATCCGGCTTCCCACTTGCAGACACTGTCAATTGTGTCTGCAGGGACGCCTGACCAAGCCGGAGGTAACACGGGGATTCGAACCGGCGATCCCCGTGTTGGTAGGCAATGGAATAGACTGCTACGCTACCTGGATGCCCAGGGTTGATACTACTGTCTGTGCCACTGACAGAGGCAATGGAAAGAAGAACTGGAGTTGGTCCCCGGGCGCCGCAGCAGCCCACTGCTCCTATACAATAGGATGGGTTAAATGCAGAGAACACATTCATTATAACAAAAAACAAAAAACAAAAACACAAACAAATAGCAACTGTACAATGACAAAATAAAGTGGCTTTCTTTTCTTCTCTTCTGTCTACATAGACACCTTCTGATCAAAAAGCTCCAGCTTGGGCAGAAGTTTGTCTTCCCACAGGATGATAAGAGGGACTTCAACGCTGAATGAACACGCTCGGCCACAGCACTTCTGGAACGGGTTAATAGGTTGCGCAACATAGTATTAAACTTTGCAGATGAACACATACGTAGAAGCTCCGAATTTCTCAGCGTGGGAGCTTCGTAAAGATGAATGTGAGTCACTCTGCTGGATCGAAATCAAAGACAGCCTTTGGCTTTTGGTGCGGGGGAAATACTTTTGACACAGCAATGTAGAAATTCAAATAGTGGAGCATAAGCATCAAATTTACATCAGGAAACTTTACCTGCGAGGCCAACAAAAGATTAGGCGGCTACATCCAAATGTGTTTCTATTGACAGTTAATGATGGACCGGGATTTCACCAGGGGCCGGTGAGTTATATAGTCATTTAGTGGTTTGGTGAGGTGGAAATACAAATGAACATGAGTCAGTAAATGGATTTCCTCCACATAGCTCAGATGTAACAGGATTTCACACCTGGGAGTGATGAAGCCGAATAACATTGGGCCCCGGTCAAAGAAGGACCACACACACACACACACACACACACACACACACACACACACACACACACACACACACGAACCTAAGGTCTCACTGAAGTCAATATTTTTTGTGCAACAGTCTTATGTCTCTAATTTCGTTCTTCTGATGTGACACTGATAGACAGAAGAACACCTACAACCACGACCATATGTGGACCTATGAATCTTAGTCTGGTTTTCACAGACTAACTCATTATAGGAGTCTGAAAGTCTTGCTAAGTCGCAGCAAGGTTTACAACGATCGTTGTGCATATCCTTTATGAACTTCTGGTTTCCGGCCCAGGCTTTTGGTGGACCTATTTGAGCTGGAGGCCCCTCAGTCATCACCATTTTTCCCCTGTATGCTTCTGTTCCAGGGCCGCTGGACATTCCTTAGCTCACCGCATCAGCATCAGTCACTGAATCACACGGGGTATGGGAATGGCATTTTGATGACTGAGGGTTTTTTTTTCAGTAAATTGTGTCGGTGGTCATCATAGAGAGTTTGTGGTTGCAAAGTAACTATCTGAGAATGATACGCATTTTCGTCCCAGCTGCGAAAGCAGGCCCAGAGACAGACAGACAGACAGACAGACAGACAGACAGACAGACAGACACACACACACACACACACACACACAATATGTCTCTTCCCCCACATGAAATTTCATTCACATAAACACAGAAATAGATGTGGATCGTGTGCCAGGTGTGGGCAAGTTGTGAACATGTGTATGTATATAAAGCATATGCCATCACTTTTTTTTTTAAAATAGTATTTCGTACATCAAAAGTTGTAACTTTATTATGAGTCCCTAACATCTCACTGTGTTGCAATACCCAGCGCAAGTCACTCGCTTCACTGAAATATTCACACAAAGGAGAAAATCGCGCGCACACCCACACAGACATGGAGACACACAGACGTACACAGGGCTGTGGAAACTAGGACAAAGGAAAGCCCCCACACCCCTTACCCCATCACTCAACCCCCCCCCCCCTGCTCCGACGCCCCCACCCACCCACCCAGTGTCTGCTTCATTCAACCAACGGCACAATCAGGCTGGCAAATCAGAGCTGCTCAGGGTGATGTGGTTTTGTTGTGATTACTGTTGAAGTGTGCTTCATTTGAAATGGGCCCTAAAGTTAGCTAAAATGTATAATGGCAGCCGAGGTGGGAATCCCCCATCCTTCATCTCCTCAGCGTCGGTAAAATAGTGGTAGCCAAAGTGGGAACTCTCTAGCTTCATCAAGCTCGACTGCAGCCTTTGCTCAAACGTTAACTTGGCCTGATTCCAGGGGGAAATTACTCAAAATGTGACTTTCTAAGCATTTTGTCTTCGGGGCGGAGGGTTGTAGCAGCTGCAATTATTAAAAAAAGAAAAGAAAAAAAGAAGAAAAAAAGACATGTACATCAGTTACATTTGTATAATGTAATTCCATTTTGAATAAGAGAAACCAAGTCGTACAAATGGTTTTGTTCTGATACTGTCTTTAGTGGAGTGGTGTGGATTTGGTCTGAAAAGCGAATGAGAAGTTATGTTACATTAGATTATGCCAAGTGTTTAACTGTAGAAGACTAAACCCTTGCGGTGGCTCAGTGGGCCATCAATTCACAATGTTTTGGTTTCAGATCCAGCTCACAGTCTCCACTATGTGATACTCCATCTCCCATCCTCTCTGTCCGACTATGGGCTATCTAATTAAGTACAATAACACCACAAGAATCATCTTCAAAAAAAGCAGAAAGGAGAACACTGAGACCTATTCTGTCGTGATTTTATCTACCACAGGATATTTCACTCACAGCGTACTTTCGCATATATCCCATATGCTAATATCAAACCGACTTTTTGGCGCGGTACTTTGTGGTCATTGTTGTTGCTTTCAACAGATGTTGAGCAATATAAACACACAGGCAGAACGAAGCACTTCCATATGTGTGTCCATTACAGCCTTAAGGGTCTAACTGATGGATTACAGAATGACAAAACAAAGGATGCCGCCTCTTAAAACAACAGCCCATACTGTCCTACTGTCCTAGGTCTGTACTCTTGCTAGTCTAGTGGAACATCACTTAATGAACCTGATAACCTTTCTCCCGCTGAGGCCTATTTTCATGATCACAAGTACAGGCCATAATGTAAAGGCTGCCACTAAAATAGGTAAATTTCCCCCACCGTTGGACAGCCTGCACAGTAAAACAGAGACTCGATGTACTAAACATTTGGACCTTCGCCCAAATAATAAATTCCACCAAATCTCTTAGTGTTTTTTTTTTGTCGCAAAGATTATACTGCTATACTGGTGTACTATCTCACTTTGTAAACGGTTTACAGCACTTCAGAAAATGCTTTGATACTAATCAGGTTTGTTCTATAATGAGCAATGTCTCATTAGCAAATTGAAATTTGTGCGGATATTTCACTTGAATCAGCAACGAATTGTCCCACATGAGTTGCAAATTGTAAAACTCCCACACTGCAAAAACAATCCCAGATTATAATCTACACCTGGAGTCCATCAGTCTTCCTATCTTCTGCACGATACAGTTAGTTAGCAGGCCTGGATTGTGTCTCAGACAAGCCCTCCTGGCTTTTTACATGCATCATGCTGGTAAATCCAGACGTATCAAACAACTTCCTGTGACACACGACACTGGGAGTGAAAATTCATCCCTCAATTCTCCAGAAGTAAGAGGGTAGCTATTTGGGGTTACAGACTGATAATCAGAAGGATGAGAAATACAAAAAGCCTACAAGTATGAGAAATGTGGTCAAGTGCCCTTCCTCTGACACCACACAGGAATCATCTCTGGACTAAGATCAAATCCTGTAAGAGCAACTTCCAAAACGAAGAATACCATCAGAGAGAAATGGATTACCTACCAGCAGCCCTGCTCCATGTTCAGAAATGCTGTAGTTATATCGAATGCATTGTTGGAAAGGATTCTGTTTTATTTCCGTTTACTTCTGGTCAAAACGCAGACTGATGACGTACAATGAACTCAGCCCGTTAGTCGGCCAGTTACTCAGAGGGCCTGGGTCTTCTCTCAGATAGGCTTTCTTGTCTGTTTACATTATCTGTGTCGTTAAAGATAACCGTGCTGTGCTTATCAGACGTCTTCCGGTGATTCACGGTGTTAGTGGATGGCATTAAAGTAACTCATCCTGTCCCATTGATCTTAGATTCTTAAAGCCGCCACCCACAGTGTGTAACACAGCTGAGGTCTGAGGTCAGAATACTACAAAATTCATGTTAGGACTATCGGATGTCTTCTCACCATCCTAAGACAATTGCACTGTATTTCATCAGAAATACAAAAAAAAAAAAAAGACAAAAAAATACAAAAATGTGCATTTCAGTTTACTCTGAAAAATTCGTTTTAACCTTATGTACTCTGACTGATTTTTCCTTATACATTGTGAGTTCTGAGAAAAAATGTTGATGTCAACAGGCGTATCACTTTTTCTTGATTGTTGAAAGGTAAAATTCCTTAATCTATTAACTTCTTTAATTAATTGTGATTAATTCATCCCTTCCATATGCGTCTTGTGTGTTTCCTGACAAGTGCAGAGAAGAACTGGGAAGCCAAATGACAGATTGTTTACATTATACAATAGGAAGAGATTTCAAGGATTTTTAAGGAATTATTCTATTCAGTTTAAATGCATTGGTCATGTCACAGCTGCCTCCAGCTCTGTCAGGCCCCTCTCCTAGCACTCAGTCCATGCCAACTTTTACTCGTTCCCTTGCTCTTCCCCAGCTGTTTGTCATTGCCCAGCCTTCCTCCCTGTGTATTTAAGTTCCCCCCTAGCTAGTTAGTTTGCTTGTTCATTGATCCGCCTCGCAACCCAAAGCCACTACTTCTGCGCAGTGGCGGCTCTAGGAATTATTAACTGGGGTGGCCCAGGGTGGCAAAAGGATGTCTAGAGGTGTCCACAATGTGTTGTTAATGTGCATGCACGGCACGCAGGATTTTTTTTATATGCATTAATATTGTACTAATAATAGGCCAAAATATAAATTAATAAGCTACATGCTAATAGGCTAGATAACTGTTGATTGTCTTATTTTGCAGAACCTTTATAGTCAAGTAGGGTAACATTAACAATGGCAAATAAATATGACCTTTTTCTGAGGTCATTTACAAAAATTAAGGTTATTAAGTAGTCAAATGCTCTAAGCAAACCACTAAACAATAATGCATTATGCCAACCCTAGGTTCTATTTTCCTTTAAATTAACTCAAAATGACAAATTTGAATTACATAGTATACCATACATTATAATAGCATACGTATACATCGATGTGGGAAGTCAGTCAGAGTTGTGGGTGGTGAGAGAACGTTTATACAATGAATTCATATTAAATGCTGTGCAACATTCATGATTTATGTATTGATTTAAATGGCCAACAACATTTCACACCAGTTTTAGTATAACACTTTTTTTTTTTTACTCACACCGCTGCTTAGTAGCCAATAGCTTTGAATTCATAAAACCACACCTATTTTCGGTTATGACTCAAACTCCCAATGTTAAAAAATGTGTTCAGAAAGAGCATGTCAGTCTCTCTTTAAAAATCAGTTCCAGTATACTTCTTCTGCACTCCTCAGGCATCCTCTCACTTTCCAAGATTGTGCTAAACAATCTAGTTTAAAAACTCCACTGCCATCTCTCCTAAACACCTCCATGCCTCCACAGGCATGTCATCTGGACCAACTGCCTTTCCACTCTTCATCTTCTTCATAGCTGCCCTCACTTCCTCCTTGCTAATCCACTGCACTTCCTGATTCACTATCCCCACATCATCCAACCTTCTCTCGCTCTCATTTTCTTCATTCATCATCCCCTCAAAGTACTCCTTCCACCTCCTCAACACACTCTCCTCACTTGTCAGCACATTGCCATCTCTATCCTTGACCGCCGTAACTTGCTGCACATCCTTTCCAGCTTGGTCCCTCTGTCTAGCCAATCGGTACAAGTCCTTTTCTCCTTCCTTAGTGCCTACCCTCTCATACAACTCACCATACGCCTTTTCCTTTTCCTTTGCCACCTCTGTCTTCGCTTTATGCCACATCTCCTTGTACTCCTGTCTACTTTCTTCATCTCTCTGACTATCCCACTTCGTCTTTGCCAACCTCTTCCTCGGTATGCTTTGCTGTCCTTCCTCGTTCCACCACCAAGTCTCCTTGTCTTCCTTCCTCTGTCCTGATGACACACCAAGTACCTTCCTAGCTGTCTCCCTCCCTATTTCTGCAGTGCCTGCCCAGCCATCTGGCAACGCTTCACTACCACCCAGTGCCTGTCTTAACTTCTCCCTGAACTCCACACAACAGTCTTCCTTCTTCAACTTCCACCATTTCATCGTTGGCTCTGCCTTCACGCTCTTCCTCTTCTTGGTCTCCAAAGTCATCCTACAGACCACCATCCGATGCTGCCTAACTACACTGCTCAAAAAAATAAAGGGAACACCTAAAAACACAATATAGACCCCGATGAATGAAATATTTCAGCTGAAAATCTTTATTTATTAGACAGAGGAATGTGTTTAGAGCAAAATAACCTAAGAATGATCAATGGAAATCAAAATCATTAGCCCATTAAGGTCTGGATTCAGAATCATACTCAAAATCAAAGTGGAAAATGAGAACATAGGCTGATCCAACTTCTGTGGAAATTCTTCAAGACGATTCAAAATCAGGCTCAGTAGTGTGTGTGGCCTCCACGTGCCTGTATGCACTCCCTACAACGTCTGGGCATGCTCCTGATGAGACGACGGATGGTCTCCTGAGGGATCTCCTCCCAGACCTGGATCAGGGCATCGGTCAACTCCTGGACAATCTGTGGTGCGACATCGCGTTGGCGGATGGTACGAGACATGATGTCCCAGAGGTGCTCGATTGGATTCAGGTCTGGGGAACGTGCAGGCCAGTCCATAGCATCAATGCCCTCGACATACAGGAACTGCTGACACACTCTGGCCACATGAGGACGAGCATTGTCATGCATGAGCAGGAACCCAGGGCCCACTGCACCAGCATATGGTCTGACAATGGGTCTGAGGATCTCATCCCGGTACCTAATGGCAGTCATGGTACCTCTGGCTAGCACGTAGAGGTCTGTGCGGCCCTCCAAGGATATGCCTCCCCCAGACCATCACTGACCCACCGCCAAACCGGTCATGCTGGAGGATGTTGCAGGCAGCAGAACGTTCTCCACAGCGTCTCCAGACTCTCTCACGTCTGTCACATGTGTTCAGTGTGAACCTGCTCTCATCTGTGAAGAGCACAGGGCGCCAATGGCGAATCTGCCAACCAAGATGTTCTCTGGCAAAGGTCAATCGGGCTGCACGGTGTTGGGCTGTGAGCACAGGCCCCAATTGTGGACGTCGGGCCCTCATACCATCCTCATGCATTCTGTTTCTCACTGTTTGAGCAGAAACCTGCACATTAGTGGCCTGTTGAAGGTCGTTTTGTAGGGCTCCGGCAGTGCTCCTCCTGTTCCTCCTTGCACAAAGGACCAGATAGCGGTCCTGCTGCGGGGTTGTTGTCCTCCTGCGGCCCCCTCCACGTCTCCTGGTGTACTGGCCTGTCTCCTGGTACCTCCTCCATGCTCTGGACACTGTGCTGGGAGACACATCAAATCTTCTTGCCACAGCACGCATTGATGTGCCATCCTGGATGAGCTGCACTACCTGTAGGTTGCAGATACCGCCTCATGCCACCTCTAGTGGTGAGGGCACTAGCAAAATGAAAAACTAACCAAAGATCGGCCAGAAAAGATGAGGACAGGCAAATGGTCTGTGGCCACCACCTGCAAATCCATTCCTTTTATAGGGGTTGTCTTGCAAATTGTCTAATTTCCACCTGGTGGAAATTAGACAATTTACCAACAGGTGAAATTGATTCACAAATCAGTGTTGCTTCCTAACTGGACAGGTTGATATCTCAAAAGTGTGATTGACTTGGAGCTACATTGCATTGCTTATGTGTTCCCTTTATTTTTTTGAGCAGTGTATGTTCTCCCCTGTCACCACCTTGCAGTCTCCAATCCCTTTCAGATTGCGCCTTCTTCATAAGATATAGTCCACCTGTGTGCACTTTCCTCCACTCTTACACGTCACCCTGTGTTCCTCCCTAAAAATCTATAATACATACAGAGTGCTAACACCTTAACTCTCTTCAAGCCGTGTAGGCTCTGTTAATCAAACACTTGAATTTCACTCTATGTTATCGTCCTCATTCAAAAAACACCAAGCCAGATATCCTTTGCTGCCAGTTCTCTCCTGCAGAGGTCCAAAGCCGGAGCCCGTCCTCCACACCTCCTGCTTTGTGACAGTGCCCAGCTAAAATGTCAAAATCGTGGTTAGAAAAGCCCAGCAGCAGCAGCCTGACATGGGTACTGACCCGGGTACTGCCCCCCCCACACCCACCCACCCACCCACCCACCCACAATGTTCTGTATATTCTAGACACAGCCCATTCCCAGGTCTTACTGTGGGGTCACTGCTCCAGCCTGGTCTGCCACCTTGGCATTACACACACCCTGGCCTTTCTCTGTCGTTGTTTCAGGTTGCTTACCGTGGAAAAGAACACAGAAGTTTTTTTCCTGCCTGTGCCTGAAATAAGGTCTATCCATCTATTATCCGAACTGCTTATCCTGCTCCCAGGGATGCTGGAGCCTATTCCAGCAGTCATTGGGCGGCAGGCAGGGAGACACCCTGGACAGACTGCTAGGCCATCACACAGGGCCCCCTCCCCCACACACACACACACACATTCATACCTAGTGACAATTTCACATGGCCAATTCACCTGACCTACATGTCTTTGGACTACAGGAGGAAACCAGAGCCCCTGGAGGAAACCCACGCAGACACGGGGAGAACATGCAAACTCCATACAGAGGACGACTGGGATGACCCCCAAGGTTGGCCTACCCTGGGCTCGAACCCAAGACCTTCTTGCTGTGAGGCGACCGCACTAACCACTGCGCCACCATGCGCCACCTGAAATAAGGTGCCCCGCCAATTTCTCTCCATTCTTCTCCAACCCTGCATGTCCTTCATTGCCTTTGGTCCCATCACTCAATAGATTTTGTCACTGGCTTGCCCTCCTCTCAGGTTAACACTGCAATTTTGACTGTAGTTGACCGTTTCTCTAAAGCTGCACATTTCATTCCTTGGCTTAAGCTCCCCACAGCCAAGGATAATGCCCAACTCTTCATCCAGCATGTCTTCCACATTCACAGACTGCCCACTGACATTGTGTCCGACCGGGGTCCCCAGTTCATGTCCCAGGTCTGGAAAGCCTTCTTATCTTTGCTTGGATGCACTGCCAGCTTGTTTTCTGGCTTTCGTCCTCAGACCAACAGCCAGACTGAATGGATTAATCAAGATCTGGACACCATCCTGCGCTGCCTTACCTCCTCCAACCCATCCATCTGGAGCCAGCAGTTGGTTTGGGTGGAGCATGCACACAACACCCTCCCTAGTTCTTCCACTGGTCTGTCCCCTTTCCAACCACGGCTACCAGCCTCTTCTCTTTCCTGACCAGGAGGAAGAAGTTAATGTCCCTTCCGCCCAGATGTTCTGTCGCTGGAGGAGAGCTCTTCCACCCTGCTCTGCACTGTCTCCAGATACTGGTGAAAGGCAGATCGCTACTGGACCCGTGCACCACACTATTGACCTAGTCAGAAGATTTGGCTCGCCACCTGCAACCTTCCCCTCCATGTGGAATCCTGCAAATTGTCCCTACATTTTATTGGTCCCTTTCCCATTACCAAGATAATAAGCCCCTCTGCTGTCCGCCTTCACCTTCCTCACACTCTCTGTATCCATGTCACATTGTACATTTCTCAGATCAAGCCTGTCACTGTCAGCCCTCTGGCTCTTGCCCCTGAGCCCCTTCCACCACTGTGATTTATTGATGGCCCCGCCACCTACACAGTCAGGCATCTTCTGGATGTTTGTTGTTGGGTAAGGCAATGCCAGTACCTGGTTAACTGGTAGGGTTATGACCTTGAAGAGAGATGCTGGGCCTGCACCAGAGACATCTTGACCCTGATATCATCACTGAATTCCACCAGCAACATCCTCATCAGCAGGGTGGGGTGCCAGGAGGTGTACCTTAGAGGGGGGGGTGTCCTGTCACAGCTGTCTACAGCTCCGCCGGGCTGAGCCTTGACTCTGGCAGCTCCGGCCCCTCTCCTAGCACTTAGTCCACTCCAAGTTTTTTTTCCGTTCCCTTGCTCTTCCCCAGATGTTTGTCACTGCCAAATCCTCATCCCTGTGTATTTACATTCACCCCTAGCTAGAAAGTTTGCTTGTTTGTTGATCCCTGTCACAACCTAAAGCCATTGCCTCTGTTTTGCCTCTGTATTTCCTGTTCTGTGATCTTCTGCTTGTTTCCTGCCCACTCCAAGACTTGTAATAAAGCTCTGTGTCGAGTTTACCACTCACACCTATAGCTGCCTGACTGTCTGCACTTGGGTCCTAGCCAGCAACCCTTGTCAGGTCTATGACCTACAGAGACTTAATTGCTAAATTTAGAAATCAAGCGTTCTTAAACTTTTAAATCAGTTCTTAGATTTACCAAGGGCCCACATTTCAGAAATGTATCCTTGCCCTGAGACAACCTAGAGCTTCTTTTGTCATGCAGGGATATATAAGACATGTTTCTCAAAGTACAGGAAAACCTGTTCAAAAATGTCTGTTTACTGACCCAGTGAAGAGATATGTGAGAGTATATTGATTTTGTATAGTAGTTTCCACTGGTAAAAGCTGCACTGTGGGTAGCAAGAAGGTGCAGTGGTCAGAGGGACCATCTTTCAAGTGAAGGATCAGGGTTTAAGTCCACATATCGGCTTACGTCCATCCTGCTGAAGTGTCCTTGAACAAGGATGGCAAGAAGAAAACAGTTTACCAACAGACTGAAAAGGTCTCATTCATTATCATCATTGTTACATAAAGAGGATCAGCTAAAAGCCAGAAGTGTGGATGTATTTATCTTTGTTGGTGAATGGTGGTGTAAATAGCTGAATGCTTAAAATGTATTAACAAAAATTGGAATGAATAAATGCTTGAGGGTAATAATTAATTGATAAATGATAACTCGACGGAATGATGGATCAATGATAGATGTGGGGACAACCTATTATTTTCTTAGAAAGCTGGTTTTTGGCTACCTACTTATAATGATCACAAAAGACACAAGGTTTTTTGATTCACAATGAGTCACATCAAGAGTCCACACACTAGAAATGATATCAGTCATTATAAACCTATTAGAGACTAATATTCTGCAATCAGGTTACTGCAATCCTGTTATGCTGTTAACCCCAAACCTGGCATTATGTTTCAACAAAACACTGCATATCCTTGCATCGGAAAACTACATCAATATCATCCTCCAATGTAAACTCCCCAATGCCCTGTCAACCAAGTCAATATACAGTGCATGGTGAACCAACTCCACAAAGACAAATTACCCTTCATTCTCTTGGCAGCCTTCATTAGGCATGTGAACACTGCAGCCCACCAAAGATTTGGCTTGTTGTCACAAAAGAGTATTGTTGCTGGGGAGCAGTTGAGGGTATTTGAATTACCAAATCTGTTTCTGGAGAAAATAAAAGAGAAGAGGGGGCAGAGAAAGGAAGAGGTAGAAGAAGAGGGGGAAAGAAAGGGAAGGAGTCATAGAGGGAAATAATTCAAAGAGAGTGTAAATCCCTATATATAAACTCCCTGTGTATAAACTCACCATAAAACCATGGATAAAAGTTGTCTTAAAGGTTCTAATGAGTGGGGTAAACCAGTTAGTTTATCCCACTCATTAGATGTTTTATAAAATGTTTTATAAAATTCTGATGTTCATAGATCGGACTAAATCATGTAAGGTTATGCCTTTCTCTTTAGACAAACATTGTTGATGAAATTCCTACCCTCCTTGACAATAAACAGTGGAGAGACAAAAGTATAAAAAAGTACAGAAAAAAAACACAAAGAGAGAAGTAGGACTTGGGACAAAGGCTGCGATCTTGATTTGAACCTGACAATTTTAGGCACGTGGTGAATATCTCCATTTGCGGTGCTTGGATCCCATTCTTGAGTACCGTGCTGTGTCCGGTTTCTGATGTAAAATCCCAGACATGTTTAGCTGAGTAATATCCCCTGATCCGCTCTTTATGTCCACATTTGATATTCAGCATATAACGCTACAGCTTCCCCCTTCAACCATAAAACACAGGCTTTCACCCCATTAGATGCAATCACCACCTTGCCTTTTACCACTTGCTCTTTCAGTGTGATGTTTACAAATGTTTTGAATCTGATGTCAGGGTTAGGGTTCAGGATAATACTAACGCTTTGATGGACCAGTTATGAGCTCTGTCTTTTGTGTGTGAGGTCACCAAAAAGTAGGAAAAAGTAATTACAGAAAGTTGAATCAGTTCATCTGGACACAACGTTTAGTGGGGGAAATGTTTCATCACTCATTTCAGTGACCTCTTCAGTCTCAGCTGACTGCAGGTATCCCCCGACCCTTATAAATAATACAACCGCATACTCACCGAAACCAACGATCGGTTTTATATGCAAATTGCCGTGACAACGGCAGTCATTTTGACAGTTTTGGATTTTCAAAGTTTAATAACTTTGCGAACAAAAAAAGATCGAGACCAGCCACTCTGTGAATGCTCCTAAAATTACACATATTTGCATTAAAATGAGTTTTAGATCAATTGCAAAAAGAAAAAGTTATGATAAGATCTACCAAAAACGACCATGAGCCGTCAGAAAGACTGCTCATAATTTGTGTGTGATCGTTCACGACACGTCATGTCACTATTTATGATGAATATTGGTCGCATCATTTCCTTTGCAGAGTTCATTGCTGTGTCCTAGAAACACACACGTTCTCCAGTGCAGAGTTTGATTATTGCCAACATGTCTGGTTACAGACGTCGTTTCCGACATACCATGACTACCACTGCGGCGTTGCAGTATTTACAGGTGTTGGACAGCGGTGATTTTAAATTGTTTGAAAAATAAAGTTGTTAAAATGTTAATTTTGGTGTCGGTCGTTTCTTAACAGACATACTAACATATGCAATGTATTAATATCTCAACTGGGTATTTATCTTGACAACCGTGATCTTGACGAACCATGGGATGGCCCACGGTCGTTCTAGTAGTTTTTAAGTTCCAGTCGTTGTTTGGGACTGTTTCAAAGATTATTTTCAGTTCCTCTTTTACATTTCACGTTTTACAGGCCTTGTTACGCTTGTTAAATTAGCAGTATGTGTTTTCCGTTTTGTTTTTCAGGTAATATTTTCACTTTTTCAATTTTGCTATTCAACTTCGACCATGTCTCTCTGAAGTTTAAATTGTTTAGAAATAGTATTATAGTGTCCTGTGACGGCCTGCCGCCCAATCACTGCTGGGATAGGCTCCAGCATCCCCGCGACCCTGAGAGCAGGATAAGTGGTTTGGATAATGGATGGATGGATAGTATTATAGTTGTTAACTTTGGTGTCAGTCGTTTCCTAACAGACATACTAACATATGCAATGCATTAATATCCCAATTGGGTATTTATCTTGAAAGAATATAGAGTTTAAAAACCGGCTGTCATTTTGACAGCCCATGGTCGTTTTAGGTAGGAGTGAAATCCCGGTCATTCTAGTGTTAACTAGAGTTTCGATGGCCATGTGTACTATTCACAGAGGATTGGGGAATATTTGCAATCACAGCATTGTAAGATGGCGACAGATGTACTCTTAGAGCCCCCGCCGGTTCAGGGATGGTCGTTCCCTCAAAAAAGTACCAGGAGTACTAAAAGTAAGAAAGCTTTTCCAGGACCAGGACCTGTTGAGATTTCTTAAACTCTGCTTTATTCTACAGTGACAGTGTACATTAGGTTATATTTAACAACTATTAAAACTGAAAAAATTGGTCAAATTAATGTATTCAAAATCCCAAGGTAGGTAGTTAAAAAGCTTATGATTCTGAAACTCCCCATTATTAAACACCCACTAATGGAAGAACTGAGTTGCACCATTTCACCCTTGGAGAATATTCACCGTGGGGCAAAGCACACAAATAACTTCATCCCCGGCAGGCCATAACTATTGCTTAAGAACAGTTTTGTTTATTGATACTTGATTTATAAATGCATAAAGCCAATGGACTTCACTTCAGCAAACCCTTATTTATATAACATTAGACTATAATGTCATCTGGTTGCAAGCCACTCTTTACTGACAATCAACTCCACTCAACCCCAATCAACTCTAAATGAAAATACTAATATAACATCACTTCTATAGGCTAATTTAGTGTGTAGCCTTAACTCCACCCCAGACAGCCTCACAAAAGTCCCGGTATTAGAGGTTTAAAGCTGATAAGCAAATTCCTAATTATAATAAAATGAGATGTGATTGAGGTCAGAAGTCAAACATCCTGGGGTGGGGTGTGCATTTTCAGCATCAAATATGCTGTGTGTGTAAAGACACCACTTTCCACCATTATCAGATAAGGACTCTTAGAGGAGTGGAACCAGCAGTGTATTTATGATTAAAACAGCTGGGTAAATGAATGACAGTATCATAAGTAATTACGCGATCACAATTTGACAGTGAATTTCAAAAGCCTTAAGTTGTATTTGTGTTCTTGTGAAACTTATTTTCATGAAAAAAAAAATCAGAAAGAACACTGTCCATAAGGGTGTGGGGGAAACAAGGGTTTCCCTCCCTCCTTTCAGTTGGAGGGATGGCCCGTCTTGCCTACAGGGTGGCCCAAGAGAAACTTCCTGAATCTGAAAATCCATAAAACATATGAGTTTGCATTAGGGCTTTGTTTGTGATCTATCTTCAGAAGTCGTCCACCATTCTAAACCGTTCTATGGTGTGTGGGCTCTCCTCGTAGTAGCCAGGGGTCCCATTTCAGTATTTGGATCTGTGGTTTTTATTGGCTGCTTCGCCACGTGCAGACCGCCACAGGTGGTGGATGGGGTTGGAGTTGTCATGCTTATGCTCTTGAGTGGGTTTTGTTTACCTCATGCAGTCAGCAAAATGTATCTCAGGGAAGCTAACATCTAAATGAAAATATCTTTTTCTACTAACTTGCCACCACAAAAAAGGTCAAGTAAAGCTCTCAGCTTTCTTCTCTATAAAAACACGGTGAAGGTGCCAGATGCACTGCTGACAGTGGTGCTGCCCATGGTGCACATATTAACACGGGTGATTTAGATCTACCCATGAACCCTACATTTAACCACTGCCCAATCTCAATCTCTGTAACTGTCGTTGCTATCGTTACTGCACCAAAATTGACTTTTGCATATGCATTGTATTACATTTTTAAATCATTTATTTGTACGCTGCTCGCTGAGAATGTGAATCGGCATTCCTTGCCATTCATGTAGTCTATGGACTCTCTTTATTGAGGGTTAAAAAATGAGTTATTAACCATCAATAAAGTAATTTGTAATCACTTATAAAATCTTTAACAAGTACACCTTATTGTAAATTGGTACCCATATATTGTGCCATATCTATTACAAGCAGAAAGAGTTCTGGACAAGAGCAGGAATGTTGTTTAGTGTGAGGCAGAAGAGAAAATGAACCTTAATGGCTCACATACTTTCTTTTCCCCCTGCAAAATGTTAAATAAAATTATCATCATCATTTATGGAGATAAGCTCTCTGATTTTGCTCATTTGATAGTGTCCAAATCCGTGTCGACTAATTTGTGCAAATCAGTAACAACCCCAAATATATATATAAACGAAAAGTAATGGGCATTATGGGTAATATAAACCACATGATGTCTGCAATTTCTTTGCGATGTTGGCAATTGTCAGAGAATGATTTCCTCTTGTGATCATCGACAAAGCGATCTGTCAACATTCATATCCATAAAAAAGTATACGAGTACACATTAACTTCCACTCACTTAACTCACACTAGCTTACATGCACACATGTTATTCCACTGTTTTTGTTACAACTCAAGACACACAAAGAAAAGAAAAATCATCAATATCTGCCAATTTCTCTTCGATTGCTGGCCTCGGCGCCTTCTCTCCTTTATCCGGGATGTCAGCTAGGGTTGTAAATTGCAAAATCAGGGTTAACCTGGATCTTGTAACTCCCAGATGCACATATGCACCCACCCACACACACAAACACACATGCACACCTCACAGGAACACACACACACATGCACACATGCACGCATGTGCATATCCTGAAAAGTTGCTCAGAGTGTAAGAGAAGTCAGGTCCTTTGGTGGTTTTAGGAGCACCAACAAGCTCTTCAGATAGAAAGACTATCTATCTGAAGATCTGAGTTAAATTTAATGCTGTTTCACCGCAAGTAAAGTCTGTTCAATGTTTGGGGAAAAAAAGTACTAAGATTTTAAAAATCTCTGTCTCTGTACCTCTCTCCTTTCCTCTCTCTATTTGTATGTGAGACCAGGCAGAGAGAGACTAGATGGTTGTGTCTAGTGCTTCAGTAGTAGACGTGTACCATTAGATAGGCACCATTGTATGACACCTGAAGCACTATATGGCCAAAGGATTATGAAACTGAACATCAGAATCAAACATCTCCCCATTCACAATGTGCAGCATTATATCACCTAAGATATGTTTGAGAATCACAACATTTCCAAAATCTTCGAAAATTTCATGAGAGCTGATACAACACAAGCAAGGATCTAGGCAGGAGAGAGCAACATGAGGAGGTGCCATGAAGCTAAGTTTGAGTCCGACAGGACGTAGGTGCCAACAGGCAGTGTGTAGAGGCAATGCATAGAGTGCATAGAAGCAGATTTTTCTTTACTTCAATCCATCAAGTGCAGAGGTGTTCGTGAAAGAGCTGGGTCTTTAGTCTTTTTTAAAGATTGAGAGGGACTCTGCCGATCGAACAGAGTTTGGTAACTTGTTCCACCACCAGGGCACTACAGAAGAGAAGAGTCTGGCTAGTGACTTAGGGCCCCGTTGTGACGGAAGTGCCAGGCACCTTTCTTTGGCACAGCCTAGTGAGCGGGACTGAGGGAGTTCAGGTAGGCGGGAGCCGTTTTAGTTGCTGTTTTGTAAGCGAGCATCAAGGTTTTGAACTTGATGCGGGCAGCGACTGGGAGCCAGTGGAGGGATGTGAACAGCGGAGAGACATGTGCTCTTTTGGGTTGGTTGGAGACCAGATGCGCCGCTGCGTTCTGGATCATTTGCAGAGGTTTGAAAGTGCATGCAGGGAGACCTGCCAGTAAGGGGTTGCAGTAGTCAATGCGTGATATAACAAGAGCCTGTGCCAGGAGTTGTGCTGTGTGCTCAGACAGGTAGGGTCTACTTTTCCTGATGTTGTACAGGGCAAATCGGCATGACCGAGCAATTGAGGACATGTGAACCTTAAAGGTTAGTTGGTCATCAATCATAAAACCCAAGTTTTGGGCAGACTTTGTGGGCAAAGTGTGTCTGTTGTGTGTGTGTCTTGAAACTTTTAGTTTCAATACATTCTAAAGACTGATAATAAGGATTAGTATCAAACATTGTGAATTTTGCATTGCAATCCGACAATAGATGAAGCGGAGGGGATTTAAAAATGTGATATCTTACTTCTGGGTTCATCACAGCCGCTTACAAATACTGCTGCGAAACACCGAAGTCTTGACGTGTGTATACCAAAGCTAACCCCCCCCCTGCTGTGAGTAAATAAATAAATAAACAAACCATCCATCCATTATCTAAACCGCTTATCCTGCTCTCAGGGTCGTGGGGATGCTGGAGCCTATTCCAGCAGTCATTGGGCGGCAGGCAGGGAGACACCCTGGACAGGCCGCCAGGCCATCACAGGGCCGACACACACACACACATTGATACCTAGGGACAATTTAGTATGGCCAATTCACCTGACCTACATGTCTTTGGACTGTGGGAGGAAAACGGAGATCCCGGAGAAAACCCACGCAGACACGGGGACAACATGCAAACTCCACACAGAGGACCAGGATGACCCACCAAGGTTGGACTACCCTGGGGTTTGAACCCAGGACCTTCTTGCTGTGAGGCAACTGCGCTAACCACTATGCCACCGTGCCGCCCACAAACAAACTCAAATGATATAATAAAACATTGTTGTGTATGCAGTGCTTTTATATATCTGTGAAGCATTCTTAAAGTTTAATATTGCCCTGAAAGCAAAATTCGACGTAAAGAAAAAAATCTGATGTAAAATTTTGCCAAATCATTATGCAAATTGACAAGACCGCCATCAGCGCTGTGCCCTCACAGGGTACCGATGGAAACTATCAATCCGTTGTGGCGACCCCTGGGAAACAGGGAACAAGCTGAAGGAAGAGGAAGATTGCCCTGCAAGCAAAATCAACATGAATGTATTCAGAATGGAGTGGCAAAAGCAGCTGATCATCTTGCAGGCTAGGAAACCGAGACCCCTTTCGAATAACCTGGTAACGGATGACCATCATGAGTAATGAGGATAAGACATTGTGTAATAGTTTTTTTTTTTAAGCAATATATTTATTGAATTTTGTTTGCAAATTACATCAAAACAAGTAATAGCACAGTGCAGCAAACATTTTCACCCTACCCCCCCCCCCCATAACCCTGTCCCTATAACAAGTAATACAATTCAAAGCAGGGTTAAAGAAGATAATAAAGATAAAAATTCAATTAATAAAAATAATAAAATAAAATAATAATAACAATAATTTCTTTCACAGACTGATTAGAGGGTGTGGTTTTTTTTCAGTTGCTTTTACGCATATAAACAGTCAGATAGAGTTGTTCTACTCCCCCAGAGCTTGTTCTTGATTAAGCAAGTTACCAACATTAGTATTACGTCTTAGGAAGTACAGAAACAATCCCCAGATTTTATCAAAAACACTTTGTTTACGTCTAACAATATACATTATCTTTTCCATTGACATGTTTGAGGCCATTTCTTTAACCCACATACCAATTCTTGGTCCATCAACACTTTTCCAATTAAGAGCAATTACACGTTTTGCTTGTAATATACACATATCTATAAATCTGAACTCATTGCTATGTAAATATTGTGTAATAGTTGTGTTTTTAAACAATGACTGTTCATCTGTGTACTGAAATGGGGCGGTCCTGGCTGCAGCGAGGGAAAGTGTCTTGTAGCCAGTCAGCATGCAGGGTGAGGCATGGCTGATTTTATGCTCTCTCCATCACTTCACCATGTAAAGCAAACAAACACAGCGGTGATTTGTGGGCTGCCAGTCCTGCACTTCCAATGGGAACCAGACTGTCAGTGAAATGGATCAAACAACTTGGTTGTCCCGGCTCCTCTTTCATTTTAATTTATTAATCCAAGCCTGTGCCTCCGTATTCTTGCTTTGTTTGACTTTCTAGGAAGAAACACAGTGGAGAACTTTTACTATTGTACCATAGTCCTAAATACATTTATTTTTGTCATTTTCTACTCAGTTTGCTGTGTTTTCAACTTGGTTGGTCAAACTTGATCTGTGTCAAAGTTAACCCAGAATTACCTGGTTCACAGTTGTTTGCAAATATTTAAATTGAATTAGCAAAGCACGTCTTAAGTCCTTTCGTGAAACCAATCTGAGTTAGCTGTCCATCACCGCCTTGTGCCACCCTGGCTGGCTCATTATACACATGTCTGATCTTGATTTTTAAGCACAAGAGGCAGTTGGATAGTAAAACCTCTCTATGTACATTCATTTCAGCTGTTGCAACACAGTATAACAGAATTTCTCCTCAATGAAGACAAAGAGTACATCTCCTCAAGCCCACCCACAAATTTTGCAATCATTTAATCCTATAATTATTTATGGGCACAGATATATGTGTGTATCTCTTCCAGTTATAACAAGGCCGGTTTTAAGGCCTACAAAAAAAAAAAAAAGTTCTCTGTAGACATTATTCTTGTCATGGTAGTGGAAAACTCCCTTCAGCAATACAGCTTCAAGGTCTGTGAATTGGCAACACACTCGAGGTAGATTAGTTTGACAGTTTAGTTTGCGGCAAAGTCTACACATATAGAGTACTTGATCAAGCGTTTTGAAGGGGAGTTCCACTCAGTACAAGAATTTTCATCTTATGCCACCGACCTTATACAGCTAATATTTGTGAGTGAGCCCAAGAGAGACTCGAGAGTTTGTGATGTCATCAAGATGTACTGACTAGGGATGCGCCATTGAGTTTAAATGAAAGCGGCAGAACACAGACGGGTGACAAATGAAAGGAAAAACCAACATAAAGTGTCTTAGTAAGGTGCTGGGCCACCACGAGCCTCCAGAACGTCTTCAGTGCTCCTTGTCATAGATTCTACAAGTCCCTGAACTCTACTGGAGGGATGGACACCATTCTTCCAAAAGATGTTCCCTCATTTGGTGTTTTGATGATGGTGGTGGAGAGCACTATCTAACACGTCAGTCCAAAAATCTCCCACAGGGGTTTAATTGGGTTGAGATCTGGTGACTGTGAAGGTCATAGCATATGATTTACATAATTTTCATACTCATCAAACCATTCAGTGACCCCCCCCCCCCGGGCCCTGTGGATGGGCGCATGGGGCGGGGCGGGGGATGAGACAGAAATGTCTCATCATAGGATAAAGGTGATCACTCAGAATAATTTTGATTTGCAGTGACCCATCCCTCTTAAGTGGACCCAAACCATGCCAGGAAAATGCCCCCCACAGCATAACAGAACCCCCGGACCCCCCTCACTGTAGGGGTCAAGCATTCAGGTCTTTCTTTTCATTTGCCAGCTGTCTGTATGTCCATATCTATAGAAAATTCACAGGGCAACTGGGTGTTCATAATCTTTATTTTCCAATTCACCTTCAATAGAGCTGTGCAAGGGAAGTTCGAGACCAACTTTCCCTCTTTTCTGGCTATGATAAACACCATGTTATTAGACTATAGAGAGAGCCTCAATAAATCCTGATATTTAAGAGTATTATTTAAGTCACATCACTATCATGATGTAATAGAATTCAACTGCAAAAACCCACTAAAGCTGGCATTGACATTGAAGTAGTGAGGATCTTTGTGTTTATATGCATTTGGGCAATCCAAACTTCAACATGCAGTACTTCTACCA
This sequence comes from Lampris incognitus, assembly GCF_029633865.1. Lineage (NCBI taxonomy): Eukaryota > Metazoa > Chordata > Actinopteri > Lampriformes > Lampridae > Lampris > Lampris incognitus. The sequence goes on from NC_079219.1 coordinate 17,027,959, forward strand.
CAAGCCCTTTATGAATATTACAGTATTTCGCTCTAGAGGGCAACAAGGTTAGCAATATGACTGCCTAGAGCTGTGCCTTGGAAACTCTCTTGAGCAGAATGTTACTCACATGAAACCAAAAAAACCCTCAGTGCCAATAAACAGGACTGATTAGCTCTAATACTGGGTCTACGTCGACCCTGTTTCACTCAATTTTCAGTTTTCCCAGTGTAAAAGAACAATATATCATAAAACGTTACGCCACTTAATTAGTTCCAGCCATAGTGTACAGTCACTATAGTCTATACTCGCCAGGAGCTCGTTCGTTCCTTCGTTCCTTTTCTTGCTTTCTTTCTTCGCTCATCACTCATCGCTCCTCTTATTACTCAGTTCTACCTCTCTTTGATTCTTTCCATTTTCCTCTGGCATTGTGTCTTTGACGCAGAACTGTGCCCTATGACCTCATAGGGGCAAAGCAACTGCAGCATGATCTGCGTACATACCAATGATATACTACCTATTATTGCCACTTTTCTACCACTGCTCCAAACACTACCGTTTCAACCATGTCCTTTACCGAAGCTAGTTTGATGCAATCTAATTGTTGGTCTGACAGGATACTGATGGGAACCACTTCAGTTTTTGTTCTATCAAAAGGAAAAAAAAAGACTTCAAACAGCTGTCAATGTCCAGCTCTCTGTGGCCTGTGGTATTACAGTATACTTACAAGCACTCAGACCACAGCTTACTTTACTCGCGAAAGGATGCACACGTGCACACACACACATTTGTACAGAGCCCCTAAGGGGACATGGGTGAATTTTGTTGTTGTTGTTGTTAACTATCTCGTGCTCACGAGGTACTAACTGGTGCGCACGAGATAGTTAACAAAAAAAAATTCACCCATGTCCCCTTAGGGGCACCATACATTTGTGTTGTCATACTAATTAAGACAATCTTTACTTCCCAATTTTCCCACTTTTCTTTTCCAAATCCTAACCTTATCACTGACCGTTGGCTAATAAACCTTAACCCTTACCTTGATGTCAACTTCATTCCAGCCTCTAACCTAAGCTGTCCTCTAAGCCCTTAAATGACCCCTTTCCCCCCCTGGGTTACAGTATGTCGTTACTATCTACTTCAGTGTAGCATATGTTATTAGTTGGGAACCAGCACAAATGTCTATTGTACAAAAGTAGGTACATGAGTGTGTTGCATATGCTCTACATCAAACACGGACACACAATTTACCGCCTGCAGTGTGCAACATAAGCTATCTATAAAGTGCACTGACGTCGGTCAGATGTTGTCAGTAGCCAAGCACATATGGAGACACTTCAGCAGACAATAGCTTTTACAAAGCGCACACGCACACACGCGCACACACACACACACACACACACACACACACACACACACACACACACACACACACACACACACACACACACACACACACACACACACACACACACACACACACACACACACACACACACACACACACACAATCTCAGACAGCAAAGCCGGCTACGTCACTATATTTTCACACTGCGGTTGTGTCTCTTTGTCTGCCTGTCTGCCAGCCAGCTTTAAAATGGAAGGTGACACACACACACACACACACACACACACACACACACACACACACACACACACACACACACACACACACACACACACACACACAATCAGAGATGTCCAGGGTTAATTACCTCAAAAGAACCAAGGGTATCTGTGCAGAAACCACTTTACCGTCTTTAACGAACCAAGCAATGATATCATACATATCAGAAGGGGATCAACCCCGAATGCCATCTAGTCTCTTTCTTCTTCTCTCTCTTTCGCTCATTTATCATTGTGTCTGTCTATGTAATCCATAAACTATCTTTTGACGTCGTCTCTCTCTCGCTCTCATGATATCATATACCGTCTTTCCATTTGGTCTTTAACTAAGTCACTACAATAAAAGATCTGACTATTCACCGAGTGCCACAGATGTGCTGTCATGGACGTGTAGACGGGGAGACAAATGAGAAAATGAGGTTTGGAAGCAAGTAAGCGTATGGGTCGCATTATTTCAAATTAACATCATAAATTAGGTTGGCTGCTCAGCTCCATTTGGCTGTGATGAGCGGGTGGACACCGTGCTCACCACCGTAGGTAAATGGTGTGTTTGGCAGTCAAAGCAGATGTTTTGATTGTTTTTCCAGTTTATGTATTGGGACTAATGCGCAAAACTAAAGAGCAACTGAATGAATGACAGCAAAATCAAAAAGCTTTGGTATCATGCCAGCCGTACAGCCAGTAAGCCTATTGGGTGGTAAAGGTTGGCTTGGTACTCACAGGGAAGTTAAAGTTGTGTTTGCAAAAACGGTTTTACGGGCCATTATGTATGCACCTTGTGTCTTGAGCTGTTAACTTACATGCTGCTCTTCAGAAGTAAACTTGCATATTATGTGTTTAGGAAATAGTTTGGTGGCCCAACCTATTGTAATAGCGGTGTACATGTATGGGAATGGCGCAGGGACAGACTGGGGCTAAAAAAAAAAGCCCCTGGACTTGTTTTACCCAGATCAGCCGACCACAACCAGCCCGTGGATACTCCATCACCCCGCCCCATTGATGCACATACAAACACACCAGCCCTTAATACCACCACTTATAAGCATAATGGATGGATACTCTAGGCCACCGTAACACCAATATAGAGCAATCTTAAGAGCCGTGAAAGGTTTGTCATGAGCAGGTCACACACACACACACACACACACACACACACACAGACACACAGACACAGACACAGACACACACACACACACACACAAAAGTTTGCACAGTTACCCATATTAGGACATTGCATTGACTTCCATTGACTGTGGACAGCCTAACCCAAACCATAACCTTATCCCTAACCATAATCAATTTATGCCGAACCCTAAACTTAAGTCAGAAATGATGGTTTGCCTCACTAGGACCGGGCTTTTGGTCCCCGTGAGGACTACTGGGCCCAACAAGGTTACTGTTTATATGGAAAAGGTCTCCCAAAAGGTAACATAAACACGCACACACCTGTAGCGTAGGCAGAAATCAGTGTGGGCGGGCGCAGAGAAAATCAGGTGCCCATCCAGGTTCTGAAACACATATGTGAACCAAAATAGGCCAGTACAACTACACTTGCCTGAACGCACCACAGTACAAGCCTCACACAAGCTTTCACATCAGACGTAATTTTACAGGCTCCAAGACAAACATTAACAACGGCATCGGATAACCTGGCATGGCGGCCACATATTCACACACCACACACAGCTGACAGACTTAACAGCATCATTAATCATTATCTATGGATAGCGGTACACCGGCACCAATACACTCAGTAACGTTAAAGACGACACTTGAACATAGCCTGGCATGGCTGCCCACATAACCCACATGCACACACACACACACACACACACACACACACACACACACACACACACACACACACACACACACACACACACACACACACTTGCATGCAGCAACACCAGCATAAAATGCAATTGTACACCCAATAAAAACCTGCTGCCCAATGACTGCTGGGATAGGCTCCAAGCATCCCCGTGAGCAGGATAAGCTGTTTAGATAATGGATGGATGGATGGATGGATAAAAACCATATCCAATAACAATAACAGTGAAATAGGCAATGGGCCACTACAGTCTATAGTGTAAATTAGCTTACTTTTGATGATTACTGCAGGAGATGACGAGGCTTGGTGTTGAGGTATTTCATTATGGTCCAACCGCAGAGACAGAGTTCAGTTTGCATGTCATCATTGATGCCCTAGTACCAGTTTTTATCTGACTGACAGTTGAGATGTCTTTCAGTGGTACAGCTGCTGACGGGGAAAGGTCTGAATTAGCAGCCACGTACATGTCGTTAATACTTGGCGCTTGAGGAGAAACTGGCGCAGGAGCAAGGGTCTGAGTTGAGAATGATGGCATAAGTTGAGCTGAATTCTCTTCCTCCTGCTCCTCGCCATGTCTTTTTGTGACAAACTTAAGCAAACCGCTTTGTTTTGCCATGATTTTTTATCTTGACCTACATTACAAGCTGCTAGCTAGCGGAAAGTGCGCTTCTGTTCCGCTGTTAAATGCCTGCGCACTGAGTGAAAGAGGAGGGACTGCTCACAATCTGGCATTTGCGAAATGCACCGCCACTCAAAAAATCTGACCCACATCATATGGTAAAACAAGAAGCAAGAAACAAGGTTTTTTTTTAAATTTTTGTTGGTCGCATGGTCAGATAACTGAAACAGTATTCATTGACTGTTTTTCACTGGATGACCCAGCAAAAAAGGAAGCCTTCTGATTGGGTGGGCCTGAGCGCCAAATGTGGTAGTGGTCGTGTTGAGGAGGGAGACGTAGGCTGGTACATAATAAAAGTGGGTCGACGAAATGTCTCTCTCGCTCTTGTTGCTGCTCAAGAAGAAAATACAACTAAAAGAACAATTCAGATCCACAAACCACTCAGCGAGTTGGGTGTCGCCTTAAGAAATAGAGGGTCGAAATGTTTGCAAGGATGTAAATAAGACAAAGTAGTGTGTTTAAAAATCTAAAATATTCTCCAGCAAATTTTTTTTCTTGCTGTTTCCTTATCCGGAGTGAGGGTCAAGGGAGGGAGAGGGGGTGTTGTCTAATGTTGTTGTTTTTCTTCCTCTCTTCTTCATTGTAGGATTGCAAAGCCCTCTCAGAATATAAATGTGATTTCGGGCGATACAAAGAACTCGACTCCACTTAAAACTTGCTTGTCTGCTACATAACTCCCTCTGCAACCGCTAGCCGCCCCGCCCTCCCTGACGACAGGTAATGTCCGCAGCAGCAGGAAACACCAGCCCAAAGTGTCATATAGCGTGTTGGCTACTACATGGGTTGCCGCCTCGGTGTGTGTTGGCAAAAAGCCTCCGCTGCTAGCAGAATACTCCAAATCCCTCATTTACGCAGGTGTTTCCTGCAAGTTGGCTTTTAAAACACGTGTCTCTTCCATTTGATGTCTTTGTGTTCCAACAGTAATCTGAGAAAGATTAAATGCTATAATGCATTATTTTCACCCTCTGCAGGTATCATGTTAATGTTTTCATCTGTTTCCATTCGGTCTTTATTTCAATTTCTGTTGCTCATCTGAAAGAGTCTGACAATACTACAGCTTCTTTGGCTCCATTAAGATTTTCCCCCCCTACTTTTCCCCATTGCCTATTAGATGTTGTCCCTGAACAGCCACATTGGATATTGCTTCAATATTTCAGTGGTGTTGTGCAAACATTGTGTATTTCTAATTTTGCCATCTTGGTTTTATTGGCTTAATAGCTGAATTTTCCCTCCCATGTCTGGAGGTTTTTATTGCCCCGCGTACCAGTGATAATGAACTGTAACATGTGCAAAAAAACAAAAGCAAACATCCATCAGAAGAATAATCATTCAGCTTTCTCAGTTGCTGAAAAGTTATCTATTAATGAAAGAAGTCGATTCAATCAATATGTACTTTTGTGACCCACTGTAATGACTTCCTGTGTGGTTTGCGGATTATTTTCTTAGCATTGAAGCCAATCAGACAATATTATACTTGGTGCATGAGTGATTTTACTACCAAGGGTGCATTGCATCATACTGCAGCTTAGTTAGCTTGAAAGACAAAAAGCTGTTTTATAATGCTTTTTCATTCAACACAGGTGTAACTTATTTGCTGCCATCATTGTACGATCATAGAACAATGCACCCCATTTAGAAATGTCTTTGCAAGATGAATATTTGATTAAGCACACCAGGCTAAACTGAAAATCATGTTGTGAGTTTAAATCTCTTACTCAATCTGCGCTGCATGTCATCACCACTTACTTGTGTTTCCCGAGTTTCTTTTATCGTGCACTAGTGAAGGAAGCAGAACTGTCATTACATATCTTTTGGGAAAAAAAATGCATTGCACTTCATCTCCCCAGAAGCCGGCTGCAAGGGCTCACACTTGCAGGTCTTTAATAACTGAATGCTGCATTAAATAGTTCAAAATCACTGATTTCGGTATATTGTTGTATTAACTTGAGATAATAATGCAAATTAGGCTCCAGCATTCCATGATCCCTGATGGGATAAGCAGCTTGGATAACGGATGGATGGATGGATGGATGGGCGTTCTTTTGGCGTAACAGACATACGTGTATATATCATATTGACCCTTTTATTCTCTGATTTGTCTTTTGTCTCTCTCTTTTCTTTCTGTTTATCTCTTTTCTAGCCTATCTCGCCCTATATTTGATAAAATGGAGGTGGTGAAATGATTTACATTGCATTCTTAATGCAGCCAATCCGATAACATATCACCGGCCTGTTGGGCTGTCATCTGTCAAGGTACCACTTCATATCATTGTGATTGGAACAGACTGTTACACCCAGTCATGTTTCCCCATCCGTCAGACTAAACATTTTAATGAGTCTCTCATGACTCGTCCCATTGGTTTCTACTGCCTGGCAGACTGACCGGAGCATCGGGCACCACTGACCCTGAAAAAAAAAAAAATCCAGCTCCACTTTATTCGGCAAGGCCTGTAAACACCAGACAGGGCTAACACAACCGAGCCTCAGTTAGCTAGAGCTTAAGCGGGTTTTCTAATTTCTCTTGTTGGCCAAATTTAGTTGAATTTTTTCCAATCTTTTTGACTGACTTCATGATTTCAGCAATCTGGTAGAAGTATACCGTTTTTAAAAGGCGTCGATTTCCTGTCTATGACCTTCGGCCTTGGAACGCTAGGGAGACGCACAGGTTAATGGAAAGGGACAAATGGACAGGCAGGTTGTGGTCCAAGCCCCTCCTAACTTGGTGACACTAACTAAATCCTTTTAAGAAGCGCCACTTAACCAGTGGGCGTCATCTTCAGCATCTGCGGGAGAGACAGAGAGGAAGAGGCAGACACACAGCCAGTCAACCATACAGCCAGTCAGCTGTTCATTCATCCATTCAGCATGTCAGACAGACAGACAACACGGTCTGTTACTGTTCACATTCCAGGTGAAAGAGATTAGTGACCTCCAGCGATTGATGTGTTGTAGAGACTAAGTACTCCACCGGCCTATGACAGCCCCTATTGTCGGAGGGAAACAGCCTGAGTTGAAGATATATGTTTACATCTGTATTCATATATCTTTATGTCACGATCCACCAGCTGATAGTCTTGTCCCATCCACCGGCTGTGTTGCTGATGCAAGAGTTCTGCAGCTCAAGTGCGGTGGATGCTACTTTCCCGACATTTTAGGCACTGTGGTTGTGTCGTCCCGTATGGTAAGGACATTTTCGGTGCTTCACACAACAGGCGATGAAAGTAAAAAGTCTTTCCACTCTGAACAAAAAATGTTTTTTTTTCAAGGCTCATCGCAGCAGTTGCAGCAATGACTATCACTTTTCTCTCAGCAAGCGACTGTTGTCGGCTCTTAATGCCACAGTATTGGGAGAGAGCAACAGGCGTTTATGGTGTGAGGTGTTTTGGCTGCTGACTGAGACGTTAACAGTATGTGACTTATCAAAGGAAACACCTGCAGGCCTTCAAAGGCCTTTGAAGTTGTACACACACACACACACACACAAACGCGCACACATGCGCGTGCACACACACACACACACACAGTCACAGATAGACTTACAGAGATAAACAAAGCGACTGCTAAACAACACAGCCTGACTCAACCCTCATTATAACTCCTAACTCTGAACGTTACACCTTAACCCTGAATAACATTCCTTTTTCTTTCATTATAACACAAGATAAAATCTTGTTGATTGCGCAATACTATTGAGGGCAGCTGGTGTTGTGTTGGATCTGGCAAACACAAAGACACATACACACATATATCTTTGTGAGGGCATAAACACACACACACACACACACACACACACACACACACACACGCACACACACAGAGGAAGCCAAAAGGATATTAACTGACCTTGTGTGCTAACTAATTATCCTGATCATATGACTATCAGGTCTTCACCCCAATATGCTACTGACCTGCCTGTTTCGGTGTGTGTGTGTGTGTAATCAGAAGAGAGAAACAGTGAAAGAGAGTATATTTATGCATGAATGTGCATGTGTATGTTAGAGAGAAAGACAGCAGGCATGTGCATGGGTGTGTCTATGATTTGGAATGAAATAGACTGAATGAGAGGGAATTCATACATGCAAGCCCATCTCAGAGAGATTCATATCTCTTAGAAAAAAAATTCAAAGACAGAAAGTAAGCATGCAAGTATGTAAGTGCAGCTACATGTATGTGTGTGTGTATTTGTCTGCATGTCCGTGTGAGTCATTGTGTATGCGTATGTTTGCAGATCCCAGGCCTGAAACATCTCCGAAAGTAGATTATGGGAATGGAGACATGTTATGGTTTGGCTGATGTCAGCCCCCGTCAGACAACATCACTGACTGTCGGAAAGGCAGTCTGACAGAGAGACAATATGCATATGTTCAATGAAATCTTATAGTGTACGACATTCAGTGAAGCTGACGTTAGATGTCAATCTGTTTGGCATAAGCTGTTAGGTGAATTTTCCAATTCAGACTTTATTAAGGACACAGCTCATGGGGGGTCCATAGCACAATGAAGAAGAAGGAGGAGGAGGAGGAGGAGGAGGAGGAAAAAAAAGAAAAAGGAAAATCCACAAATTAACCAAAAATCATTCCACAATGATCAAACATTCACATACAGGTTGAAATGCCAATGGTTCCACATTCTAGATGAGAACCTGATGGAACTCAGTTCAGGGTGGTTAAGGCTGAGATAATACCATTTCCAGAATCAGATAACCTACACATACATCTATATATAAGATTTTGTATTGCAGCAGAGCAGTTGGGTACTTTAACATTAACAAAACATGGGGCTTGCACTGAAGCTTCTTGGAGCTTTTAGCTGCAGCCTCATACAGTCATTATAAACCACTGTGAGTCTCTGCATACTGCCTTTTCTGTGGCAACACCACAGGTGGGCAGTATATAGTGGGGTACAAAAAGCTTTAAAAAGAGAGGTCTTCAGAGTCACTGAACACATACTAAATTTACAAGCCAACATGTTCGCTTGTGGGTACAACTTTTGACACTGTCTGTAAATGTCCTTATCATCTGATAGATCATCGGTTATATAATGGCCTAAATATTTAGCCTCATTGTACACTTTAAGGGCAATGCCAGCCAGGTTGAAATCAGAAAATACTAATTCTCTATCTTCCCTACTTCTGTCAATCATATTACTCTTATTTGCATTATGTTTGATTTCAAAATCTATACCATATTGTGAACATACCCTTAATAATTGTTGACCAGCACTACATCGACAGAAAATCACCAAACCATCTGTGTACATAAGGCGGTTAATGAGAGAATTGCCAACCACCCACCCTGTTCCACATCCATTTAACTGCACTGACAGATCATCCATATAGATGTTAAAAAGAAAAGGAGACAAAATACTGCCCTGTCAAATTCCATTTTTCACATGGCTTCCTCACATGGAACTTAACTGTAAAGTCACAGTTTTGTGTTCTGCGTTTTCCACCAGCTGCATTTCCATCAAGCTATGTTGATGCAAGTCTTGAAGTTGGAAATATTAAAAGCTGAAATATTGCAATAAAAAAGCAACAAAAAAAACCTATTGTGCTCACTTGAGTTGAACGGCAAACTAAATGACAAAAAAGTGAAAAGGGTATTCTTATCATACTTTCTACTTTTTTTTTTAGCTTCAATTAATTGTTTAATTGATTAAAGCATACTAATGGAAATACCTGATTCACATTTTTGTTCTTTTGCAGCTTCTCAAAAATCTTTTGAGATTTTTTTTTTCTTTTTTGGGGCATTTTTTGCCTTTATTATATAGCAACGGTGAAAAGTCAGACAGGACAATGTGAGAGAGAGAGAGGGGTAATGACATGCAACAAAGGTCGCCGGCCAGGATCGAACCGGTGACAGTTGCAACCTTGTGCTGTAACCATTCAGCAACAGAGGCGTTATCTTTTGTTAGATTTGCCCAACCTTTTGATGGAAACGACATCTATTGTTATTTTCCAATCGAATCCTGAAAGGAAAATAAAATCATGCCTTTTTCACCGGGCTGAAATCCAGGCAAACTTATGAACTCCAATTTAGAGTAAACATCAGTTTGGCTGCATTGTTTCAAAAGAATTAAGCCTCTGCAATGTTAAGTTTTAGTCGGCATACAGTTTCCCGGCATTTGCAGACGAGGTTAACAGAGATTAGTAAGAAGAATCCAACATCTAAATGGTGGCACTTAGCTAGATGTTTGAAGGGTTTCCAGTATCTAGTATCCAGATTTAAAAAAAAAAAAAATTATTTCTTGGTGTGATAACAACTTCTTGGACTTAAATGTTTTTAAAACCAAGGAACTGATTATTGATTTTAGATGTAAGAGATGCAGCCAAAGTGTGCAGTGTGAAAATGGTAACATCATACAAATATTTGGGTACTATGATCGATGGTTGCCTTTTCATCGGGTGTGACGAAGAAGGACAGTATAAGGAACAAGTATATTAAGAGGGACAGCTCAGGTTGGAAAGTTTGGAGACAAAGCAAGAGAGGCAAGATTGAGATGGCTTGGACATGTGTGGAGGAGAGATGCTGGGTATATTGGGAGAATATGGAGCTGCCAGGGAAGACGAAAAGAGGAAGACCAAAGAGGAGGTTTACGGATGTGGTGAGAGAGGACATGCTGGTGTGACAGAGGAAGGATGGAAATGGATGATCCGTTGTGGCGCCCCGAATGGGCGCAGCCGAAAGTAGTAGTAGATTATCGACGATCACCTTAGATTTGATGTGAGCACTGAGGCTACTGCTGAAACAGGGGCAACAGAGAATTCACCTTCTCTGCAAACTAAATTCATTTTCTGTCAGTCTCATAATCATCTGTCACTTTTATCAATCTTTTATTGAGAGTTCCGGAGTTTTTCTTTTATGTGCTGGTTTCACAGTCTCGCAGTGAAAGACAGCCTGAAAAGCATTGTTAAAATCTGTTCCAAGGTCACTGGAGTGAAACAAAGAGATCCGAATTATTTTGCAACCAACAAATCCTCGAGAAAACAGCAAGTATTCTGGTTTCTTCTGGTCTTGTTCCTGCCAGGGTGTTATTATGTTTTACCTGCTTGTAAAAGTAACCGCTATTCTAAATCGTTCAGTCCCCCTGCAATTCCACTACTAAACTCTCTGTAGTTTTTTTTATTATCTGATCGTTTCATTGCTTTTACTAAGTATCTAGCCTATCAAATATATTAATTACTTTTAGATGTTATAGATTTTATTCCACATTTAGCTCCCTGGAGTGTTGTTATGTATTGTTTGTGTTATTTGTTTGTGTGTTGCTGTGTTTTGTGTACTGCTCCAAACAAATTGCCCCTAGCGGGATTAATAAAGTTGTTTGTATTGTGTTGTATTGTATTGTATTGTATTGTATTATATTGTGTTGTATTGTATTTTTAGTGGTCAGAGGGAGGAAATATTGTGTTAACCCAATGGTAAACTGTTTGAGACACAACCTTGCATGTGATTTAGAAAGTACATAGCTAGACTAAATAATATCGCATACTGTTTGGCTTTGTCCTAGGAAAGAAATGGTAACAAATTAGTCATTATTTCAAACATTGCCTGGTTTGCCTTTAAACACATTTTTTCATTTCATTCATTCTTCCCTCATCTCTCCTCTCATGTCTTCTCCTGGTCTTTTTTACTGTGTCACTGGGTCAGGACCCCAAAAGACTCGTGGGTGGTAAACGTCACTATCTGCAATTTGTCTTCAAAACGACCCAAACATACTTTGTAGCTTCTGTGATAAATGCAGAGAACCCAGTAAACAGCTTTTTTTTTTTTAAAAAGGACAGCTTCCTTCCATCAAAAGATGAGGGCGCATCAACAAACATTTCTTATCCACACGTCTGGTTTCAGAAACAAAACACCTTCCATGAAAGAGACGACAAACACTTTTTGTCAGTAACATTTACTGTGACCGTTCTGTAAAGTTTATACTATGACAATGAATGAAAATCAGGTGAGATATTATTACTTAGTAGCCAACAGTTACAGTCATTCGTTCTACTTTTAGCACAGTACAGGGAAGATTTTTTGCTACGATTTGCATCATCATAAAAAGGCACACTCTGGATTTTAAAAACAGTTGAAAAAGATGTTGCATTTGATTTTAAAGGAGCAGTTCAAGGCCCCTTTTTCATTGATGACTGCATCATACTAAGACTTGGTGTATATCTGTGTATCAAAAGGCATTTCACCACCTTGTAACGGCAAAAAAAATTTTTTTGACATTATTTTAAATACCTTAATTCAGTAAGTTTTTTTTCTTTCGGATTTCCCCCCTTTTCCGAGCCGTCCCGGTTGCTGCTCCACCCCCTCCTCCGATACATGTGGAGTCGCCAGCCGCTTCTTTTCACCTGACAGTGAGGAGTTTCACCAGGGGGATGTAGCGTGTGGGAGGATCACGCTATTCCCCCCAGTTCCCCCTCCCCCTGAACAGGCGCCCCTGACCGACCAGAGGAGGCGCTAATGCAGCAACCAGGACACATACCCACATCCGGCTTCCCACCCGCAGACACAGCCAATTGTGTCTGTAGGGACGCTCGACCAACTAACACAGGGTTGAACCGGCGATCCCCGTGTTGGTAGGCAACTGAATAGCCCACCACGCAGTGTTGCCAGATGTACGATAATTATCGCATTTGTATGATCATTTTGCCCTCTGTACGATGTACAATCAATAATGACAAAAAGTCCCATAATGTGCGATAATTTGGTCATTTTACGACACTTTGTATTAGGAGTGGTAGGCCTATGCAGTCTTGGATAATTATCGTACAAATATGATAATTATCGTACATCTGGCAACACTGCGGTGCCACGCCACCCGGACGCAATTCATAAGTTTGACAGCAGAATTTGTACCTTCTGTCACAATGGGAGCAGGAGTTAAGGACCCAAATGCAGATGTGGTAACAGATGAAACAAAGGGTTTACTGGTAGGAAACTTAAGGGTATCAGGAAAACACATGACGAAAACATGGTAGACATGGTAAAATGGTACAGATGTGGAATGCTGTGACAACCAACAAACTAAACAGCCAAACCTAGATGCACAGAAGCCTAACTGAAAAATCAACAACAGTTTTGGGGTAAACGGGGATGGTGTTGTCAGGGCAACACAAGACAGGAGACATGGAAACCAGGGCTGTAGTGGCTGGAACCGGGAGCGGCCATGACACCATCACCCCAGGAGGAGTCAATCAGGGTATTTTGCTCTTCCTTGAGTCAAAGACTTGTGTTTACTTTGCAAACAGAATATATACTCATGAGACATGAATGAGACCAAAAAAGGACTTGAATATTAAGTTTTCGTGTGGCATTCTCTTGTTAAACTTTTGTACCCAAAGTGCAAGTGAAATATATTCCTTGCGTTTAACTTCAATAGGATTTACATTTGTATTTTTACTTGCCCTTTTAAAATACCTGATAAAATTTCTTATCTGTCAAGACAAGTATATTAAAGTTTCAAACAAATGTCTTGTATGTATGTGTATGTCTGACCAAGATAGGATTTCCTGAAGCTCAGTAGTTCCTTTCTTTCCTATATCAAGTAGATTGATATAATTGAATTATTGTAAACAGTTTTAAATCAGCAAATAAATAGACCTACTTCCCATATGCGACTTTCCCTCTTGGCAAGCTACCCCCGGAATAAACAGGAATCTTCTTGAATGGTACCAGAAATAGCATTCAAACCCTACCCCGCATGGAAATATTTAGGGGCTTTACATCTAAGTTACTGTAAGCATAGTCTTAAATCAGTCTTGAGAATTTCATTAGGGAACATGCTATCTATAAGTTAGGAAGTCAAATTATGCTGCATTACATTTAATGTTGGACTTTAGGATTTCCAACATCCTTTTAAAAGAAAAATCAATGGAGCGGCCCTTTCAAGTCAGAATTTCAACTTGGAAATTCGAGCAAGCTCCTCAACCTTCACTTTGCAGAGACGCCTGACGGACGTCATGTGAGAGGGAAGCACACACGGCGAGGTGTTAAAAGCTAATTTTCATCATTGACTTAAACTTCATTATGCAACTACATTTTATCTTTCTAGCATTGCTTTGTCATTTAATAAAACATTAGCCCAAATAGCCAATGTTAGCGTTAGACCTGCCACACATATATCATTTGCCTGAGGGTGTTGATGACCCATTTGTTGAGCCTTCTCCAACTTTATATGACAGAACGCTTTTAGATTTGGAGTCAGAATATTTGTGAACCTGTGAAAACCCAACACCCCAATTTGAATGGAAAGCAGCATTACACTCATGACATAAAAGAGCACATAGTGGTTGTGTCCGAATACACATATTAGACCATACTATGTGCACATAGTACGCGTCTATTTTTAGTATCCATCCATCCATCCATCCATCCATTATCCTGCTGTCAGGGTCATGGGGATGCTGGAGCCTATCCCTGCAGTCACTGTGCAATATTTGGCAATATTTTATCTATATATTAATATTTTATATATTTTTAGTATACTAGATTAAAATGTAGTATGGAAACATTTAGTCTACTAAATATGCCATATCAACAACTTCGTGTCACTTCCGCTGGCTGACTGAGGATAGTACAATAGAATTATATCACATACTACACATGATTTGGCGGAATAGTATGTATTAAACAGTATGCAGTGCTGTTAGTATGTAATATATGCTATTAGTATGTAACAGAGTATTTTGGTGTATTTTAGTCACAGACAGACAGTATCTGTATTTCAGTAACGGAAACACAGGGATATATTGTTGCTAACATTTCTGGTTTATGTTATTTTTCTAGTTCTTTATTTTTAGACCCACATTAATGGGGGGGGGGGGTTAAGATTTTCATTTGACATAAGGGCTTCAAATCATCATCATCATCATCGGTCACTCGGGGTCGAGTATGACCGTCTTCCCTCTGGGTCTTCAGGTAGGTGTAACGGCCAATCCTGGAGCCGCATAATGGGGGGACGCCTGCATGTGACAGCTTTTTACGCGGAGAGGCTGATGTGTCTGCAGCCACCACACAGTCCTTGGCAGGGGGTGGCCAGAGTCCAATGGCATGGAGAACAAAGACGATTGGGGACCACTCTCTGTTGCAGCCTTCATCTGCCTTCACTGCTGTTGTGACCTGGAGACATCTTCCACCAGTTCCATCGTTGAGGTCTTTGTTGGATCGCGCTTCATCTGGACCCTCCCCCTTGACCTATCTGCCTTGGGTGACCCTACCAGGAGCCAAGCTCCGGACGGCACAGCTCCTGGGATCATTGCTACATGCAAACTTCTCAACCACAGCAAGGTGGTGATCCAGGAGACGCTTCAAATGATATTCTAATAAAGACATAATCTGATATTAAATATGACTGATCTAATGGTGTCCTGTAAGACAAATATCAAATTTATGTTGTGTTAGCTAAATGAAGTAGTGTAGTGTAACTTTCAGAATGAGCTGCTAGCTGTAGATTGCCTAATATAGGATTTCATGTTTTTTTACAGTCACAAATTGCCCAAGCAGTTGAAGAAAAATGTGACAAACTAATCAATTGATTTTGTACTGTTTATACTGACTTTGAAAAACATGTTTTCAATGAACCAGTGCTTTTGTTTATCACTTGACTGTTTGCAAAAAAATGACAATAGACAACGTGGATTTGAGAATGAGACAGCACTTTGTCTGTTTCTCCTTTTCATCAAACAAAACCTTTATCGACGTGTGGTCCATTTCTAGAACTGAGTAACATATGACTGTCATCGTGACAACATCAAAAACCTTGCAAGTGAGCATCCGCTCATGAGTCGTGAATTTTGAGAAACCCAACACCCCTGTTGGATGAGGATCATGTACAAGGGCCAAATCCTCACTCAGTTTTGTGGAGGACCGACTGGGGAATGACTCGCAGAGTTGTAAAAACCAGGTCCAGAAAGTAAAAGTCCAACCCATGTATTTGCTCCACTCATGCACTGCACCAGCAGATTCTAGTCAACACCACTCCTCAACTAGGTAGGGAAAACTAGCTAATGAAATCAGCTGGTTTAGTAACATGGTTGGAGCAAATACACGATTTGGACCTTTACTTTCTGGACCTGGTTTTTACAACTCTGGGAATGAGTCATCGATACTTCATTCATGGTTCTGATTATGTGGTGAAATGTAGTGGTTAACAACCCGCCTCTTCCGCTCACAGCTGGAAACCTCACAGTGTTAACAGAGACAGGTGATAACCAGCTTCATGATACCGCTTATCCAATGTTAGCTGTGGTGAAGCAGGTAACCCAAAGACAGACAGAGACATCAGGACAACAGCTAGCCATATGGAGGCTGGCTGCTAGCCAAGTTCTATAAACTTTTTTGTCTCGCCACAAACTCTGAAATAAGGAACTGCAATCAATTTAACATGCAACATGCTGTCAACAATATTGTTATGCAAGTGTTGTTTGAGTAATACAATGTCTTGGTGCTCATCGTGAACCCGTATTTTATCAGTCTGCTTTCTGTCTGCCTCTTTTGCCTCTGTTGTCACTTTTTACCAGAAGGTATGCGTGCACAAACACACACACACACACACACACGCGCACGCACGCATGCACGCGGGCGGAGTTTCTTCTTTTGTGTTTTTTGTGGTATGCCACTAGGTACAGTTAGACCCAAGGCTCCCTCCACCCGACCGAGTGTAATTAAACACAGAAAAGTAACAGTGCAGTTTCATGACCTTGAACCTGTATCAATGGATGACAATATTTTTTTTTGGGAGGGGGGGGGTGTCAAATTTCCCTCTTTCGTACATGGTGGGGGACGTGTCCCTCGTTGCAATTACGCGGTTGGTCATGCACCTCCATAAAGTCCGATTTTAAGATATCAAGAACAGCCTCGGTGTTGAAAATTTCTCAGACTGTTCGACTGGCTTTCATTGAGTTTTATGGGCCCTTGGAGTCGTGACACTTACTTGGCGCTCGAAGGACTTCAAGGAAACATCAAACTCAGGCGAAAGGAAAGAGTCACAGTCTCGTTGCATGCAGGAGCAATGACTGTGAATGAGCATGCAAATTCCAATCACATGAGTGACATTTTAGTTTCTATGCTGATAAATTTGTAGCACGTGTCTTCAGACAAGGGAACATTTTTAACCTCTCCTCAGCCATGCAAATTACCATGGACACATAATGGGCCTCATTTATCAATCATTCGTACGTACAAGTGTGTTCTTACACACCCAAGGAATTTTTTAGCCCTGAAGTTTGTCTCTGAGACCAGTGTAGAACCTAGGTAACCCATCCCTGAATTTAGACACCAACTGGCTAAAACTGAAGCCTTTGCATGCCTGGGTGATTGCACCTTGCAAAAGGTAGACAATAGATGTTAGGGGGAATGAATTACAAATAACATCTGGCTTTGCTTCTGACTGTCAGAAAATCAAAGAACAAATTTGTACGTATGAACGACTGATGAATCCAGGGGTGGGCAAACTTATCCAGAAAGGGCCAGTGTGGGTGAAGGTTTTTATTCCAACCAAGCAATTACACACCTGTGTCTCCCAATCAAGTTCCTCAGCAAAGACTCTACTGGTTGATTAGTGGGTTGGAACAAAAACCTTCACCCACACTGGCCCTTTCTGGATAAGATTGCCCACCCCTGAATGAGACCCATAGTTTTATAGATGCGAAGGACAAATGTCAGGTGATTTTGTTGTGAACAGTACAATACAGGGTCATTGTCTTAAGCTTGTAATTTGAAGTATGCCTAGTAGTTGCTGAATATTTTCAACTCAGCAGCGAATGTTACATATTATTTACATAATATCCTGATTGGACGCTTAATATTGACATAAAACAGATGCTTTTGCACCGGTTCAACAGAGCTAAATTTAGCTCATCTGAGTTCAACTGAATTTAGCCTGTTTTTAGCTAACCAACAACCCCGAAAAGCAAACTGACACATCTGAAACACTTACAAAATGTCCTCAAAACACTGATTTGTTTGGTCACATTGAAGGTGATAGAGTACATCTCACTTGCAGCTCTGTCAACAGTATTTCTGGGAAATACTACCTCGAATGAAGCCTCATGGGTAATACCAAGCGATAGATTATGAGACTTAGAGAAAATAATGGTCGGGGTGCAGAAAAAAATGATTTAGCTAATTTTCTTTCCAATGAGGATTATAATTTTAATTTAAAAGAAGAAAATCTTTAGTGTTTTATGACAACATATATTTTTTGATGCACTTACAAACACTTTTGAAACAATCTATGCAGATGGTACAGCTAAACATGAGGCTATGTCAGTATGTGATGAGTTAGAAGCCATGTTCATGAGGTGCTTCACGTCTATAAAGAACATGGTTTGAACTAGTGCTGCACAATTTGGAGAAAAAGTCTTATTGCCATTATTGTGGACAATATTGCGATTTGCGATATAATAAACAAATACATAGATATACAAATAATACAAATTTGTTGTGTTGCTGTGACATGTAGCAACTTTCATTTTACATGTTTTATGTTTGCGTGTACCTCTTTCTGCTCAATGTTGTTGAGCTTGAATCCAAAATATTGCCTTCCTGAGACCTAGGAAAAATAATGTTGTTTAATTTCTTTATTTTTTCTTCCATGAATTAAGTATTGGGGTGGTAAAAAACACATTGCAAAGAAAAAAAAATGTTAAAACTTGATTTTTTCAAATTTTACAACATGTTCACTGTAGTGGACAACAGGATTCATTGTTTAATTTAAGCGTTTTTAAATGTTCTCAAGCATGAAACATTTAAAAGCTGAGTATGTACATGGAAAGATCTACTGGAATCATCTAGTAAAATACAACACCACAAACAAAACAAATAGCAAATGTAGACTTTCCATTCTTATGTATTAACTTCACCATTTTCATTAGACGTTTGACTCTAGATGGTATTTCATGAAGCATTCTGACTTTTTGGCGACACAGAGGAACATGTCGCACTTTATGCATCTCACAAAGGTTTTGCTTTTGCATCCAGGCATTCTGCATCTGGAATGTTGAGCATTTGGGGCAAATGCACCAAGGCTGATTTTCCTGAGCTTTCACACCGCGAACAAAGGCATCAGCCAATCACGTTATGCGGAATGGACGATATATCACAACTCCTATTGTCAATGGCGGACCTGTTGATCGTTTGTGTTTCTCATCACCCTGTATTGTATGACAAAGGAAGGACACAAAAATTATAAAGAGGGGGAACTGGGAGGAATAGCGTGATCCTCCCACGTGCTACATCCCCCTGGTGAAACTCCTCACTGTCAGGTGAAAAGAAGTGGCTGGTGACTCCCCATGTATCGGAGGAGACACGTGGTAGTCTGCAGCCTTCCCTGGATCGGCAGAGGGCGTGGAGCAGTAACCGGGACGGTTCGGAAGAGTGGGGTAATTGGCCAAGTACAATTGGGGAGAAAAGGGGGGGGGTGAGACATGACAAATAACTGACACGAAAATGCGTAATTTCATGTCAGTTATTTGTCACATCTCCGGTGTGTAAAGGCCTATAGATGTCACAGTTGACCTCACTAGGGCTGCGTATTGGCAAGAATCTGGCAATACGATATGCATCACGATACAGGGGTTACGAATCAATACATTGCGATATATTTTTGTGATACTGTAAGAAAGGCGATATATTGCAGTTTCATAGGTGCTCTTTGTGCTTATGCTACTTCCTGTCTCAGTTTACATTGTTGGGTTGGAGTAGAAGAGTCAAATGGCTGAAGATAGATTACAACACATATGTAGCGGTCGTGGGGTTACACACAACACAAAATGTTTGTCACAAACCTTTACATGCAAACCATTAAAAGTCAATATGGTGGTTTTGAGAATCAATATGGTATCACAAAAGATAATATCATGATACTTGAGTGTATCAATACTTTCTTACACCACGAGACCTCACTGTTAACACTCGCCTTTCACAATTTTGTTGTTTAGCCATCAAAGCTACATGTAAGTAGACAGCTTTGATTGAGAAAAGACAAAGCACAATCAATAATTTAGCGCAATTAACATGTTATAAAAATGTTAAAAGGGATAGTTCCCTTGAGAACACTTTTGCATTTTATTCTATATGTTCATCCCTCCAGGGGTGGGCAATCTTATCCACAAAGGGCCAGTGTGGGTGAAGGTTTTTGCTCCAACCAAGCAATTACACACCTGTGTCTCCTAATCAAGTTCCTCAGCAAAGACTCTACTGGTTGATTAGTGGGATCAGGTGTATGATTGCTTGGTTGGAACAAAAACCTTCACCCACACTGGCCCTTTCTGGCTGTCCACCCCTGTTCTAATGAATGTGTTAATTGTTTTCCCTCATTAATTGTTTCATTAGGTTCAAAAATAAAATGTTGGGATCAATTTCCTGGAACACACCACTGTAGGTTATCCTTCCATGTTAGCACTGATTAAAAACATCAGAACCCTACATGTTGGTTTTGGCCCACCTCATCTGGGTCCTCCTCCTTCTGTCTCATACTCTCTCTCTGGACTCTCATCCTCTGATAAATCGATGTCAGAATCTCCCTCAGTGAGTCTGTTAAGAATCCCCTCATCCACCGTCATAGAGCTGCCTACTGAAAAAAATTAGAAACAAACTTAAGTACGATGTCCTGACGTCCACTACAGAGGACATTCATAAAATTAGCATTTTTCAAATGAAAATAAGCTCAGCTCTGAAAACTCGCACTCGGATATTCCTGAGACGTTTACTTACTCGAAACAATCGAAATATACACAAAAATGTTTTATTTATGAATATCGTGCTTTGATTTATTTTTTCCCGTATAACACGCTTACCGAGAGAGAAGCCATTTTGAAAATAGTCCCAGGCACGTTCGCAAGGTCACCCCCCCACCGGAGATGTCATTTTAAAGGCACAGTCATCCTTTTTAAGGGAAAACAGGAATGAACACAGTGGCATGAGCAAAAACGCTATGTCTACTACAGTGGACAAAAATTAATTGCCGAGTCTCATGTAAGAGAGGTCGCGTTTTTTTTTTTTGCCACCAGTTCATCCGTGTTATCATAAGGTATATATCATAAGGCTCATTGTCATAAGGTTTAATTTCTTGCCTTCTTTCTGGCCTGCACACGGCACACCGGATAGTCATGTGACCGTAGACTGCACACGCATCACTGCCTAAACAGAGACTTATTGGTCATCTCTTAATTACGGGCGTAGATATGCAGACTGCACACAGACATTCACACACAAGCACATTTTATTATCTAATTAAATTGCAGCCTTTTGCGGTTATATATTTGCACGATTAGATTAATCGTGCAGCACTAGCTGAACGATAGTAGGAGTTTAGTAATATAGCTGTAGGGTGAAGAATGGTTACCCATACACAAAGCCTTGGCGTGTCCCAAAATAACAAGACTCTTGACCGGTTAACCACCCAGTAGCTCCACTGAAACAACCGGGTAGTTCGGCGCCTTGTTCACCAGCACTTACGCATTTTGTTACCGAGGTAAGTGAAAGCAATTCGTGTTCATATCCGCCACCCAGATTTTCCGAGCTTGTCCGGGAGTTCAAACCGGCAACTTTCCAGTTGCAAAGCTGCTCCTTTAATCACTTGGCCTGGCCTCAAAAGCATTTTGGTAGGTCACTGCCATTCTATGAGTCAATCTCCAGCCTTAGCCAAGCAACCAGCTGGGATCTACAGACTCTTTTTGTAAGAGGCACGTTTTCCATGAGCTCACCTCCAATACCAGGGTACGTTTTAACCAAATGTGATTTTCTTTAATACATATCTCATGTCAACCCTCTCTCAACAATGACAGTGGCTCTGCTCTCACTGTCCTCCATACAGCTAGGTTGCAGCTTATTTTAAAGTTTGGATCAGGGTAGTGCTCTGTGCTGTTTGGCTGTAATTGGGTTTGTGCTTCTTGTCAACTTGCCTAATTTTAAAAGGATAAGGACTGGAGAAGCATGCCTTTGGTGAAGAGATGTAAGTGGCTCAAATGTTACCTCTAGCGTTGAAATAGGTCAATAACAAAAACTGTTCCACATTTTCTGCAGTTAAGGCCCTGGGTTTCCCATGCCTTTGGCTGAGTGTGTAAAACACCACATATAACATTTTATAGGTATGACCTGAGAGGAGATCTAGGGTTTGGCTGTTTACATCCATCAACTTACATCATTTCCACTGGCTTGTTTAAGAGTGTTTGTATGCATATGTGTTGTGTGCGTCTTCTTCTTCTTTTTTTATTAGCACTGGAGGTGAAAATGAGTGCATTTTCTAGTATTTTTAAACATATGTTAGAGTATTTGTGCATGTGTGTGTGTGGCTATATGTGTGTCTGTGTGAACCCAGGGGGCCTTGGAAAGAAGCTCCATAGTGTAGTGTAGTGTTGGTGGGGGTGGACAAGGTCTTGAGAAAAATGTGATGATGATGTGTGTATGGATGGGCTGATTAAAGATTTCACACAGTCTCTGCCGCTTTTCCAATGGATCACTGTATCAAAGGGTTGAAGCATAGCTGAAGGCCACGGTTGACAGTCTAAAACCAGCACTCCTGCAAAAGCTGATGCGTTTTCCACTCGCCACAAAGTTATGAAAATTCAGAATGGGAGGGAAGACCTTAAACAGTAAGGAAACTTTAGTTTGTTGAGCTGTAAAATCCAAAAACGAACAAAATCAGTGCAAATACTAAAATGCACTGGTCTGTAAAGAACAAGAGTATAGTAATAAAATATGATTGATGATGAAAAATAGCCCATTTAAATTGCCCTAAATTGTTACTTCGTAATTGCCACTTCATCGTGCAAATGGAGGCTAGGACCAAAAGTCTTTGAGAAGATCATCTAATCTGAACCCAGCTGGGATGAACTTAACACAAGGTTACATCAACTACTCAAAAGCAGACATAATAGCCTGCGGCATTTCCTTTTGAACTCAGGCGATGTTGGAGACCATGAGTGAGAATGTGAAAGTATTTATGCCCTTTTCTGATGTTGGATATCTATAACTATTCTATAATAGCGCTAAAAAAAATCTGACTGGGTGTCTTTCTTTAATACTTTAACACTATGATACATTGCACATAAATCATGTGAATACTCACACAATACATCACATATAACGTAACATAAATGCTGTGGAAAAACAAAAACTGTCCTGTTTGAATTGATAACAATTGTCATACAGCCAAACTGGTGTAAATGCAGCTGGTTAACATAACCATCTGCCACATGGGTAGGAGCCCAGTAGTAATAAAAGGTTGACATTAATGTTGCTGGTTGGAAGCAACAGCCAGAAATGTAAAATATAATGCCTGTGTTGGCAAGTTTAGGCATATCTTGAATAGCAAGAGGATGGAAATCAAACTGTTTGCAGATACACCCAAGTCAAACTGTGCTAACACTGCCAAGTAAATGATTATGCATACCATATGGAAACATATTTTACTTATATGGATAGGGCTGGTGAAAGGAAAAAAGATGCATAAGGGGAAGCTAGCATTCAGGGGTTTTGTTTTTATCTCCAGGGGAGGATCAGTGACTGCCGTCTTCACAATATAGGACTACCTTTAACCTCTGAACCAACCACACCTCGGCGCCTTACGTCAGCCGACTCCCCAGACACAGATGAGTGCACATGAACACGGGGTAAGACAGGCACACACACAACCGTATAAATCAAACGCAGTCATTCAATTGTTTAATGGTGGCTTTAGTTTACCTTTAAGAACTTTTGAATCGTTTTAAGGCCTTTTTAGGGTCTGTCAGGGAGGATTCAATAACTTCAACAACTCAAATTCTCTCTCTCTTTCACTCTCTCTCTCTCTCTCTCTCTCTCTCACACACACACACACACATTCTGTTTCTCTATACTTGTGGGGACCCCTCATTGACTACAGTCACCCCCCCCCCCACACACACACATTCTGTTTCTCTATACTTGTGGGGACCCCTCATTGACTACAGTCACCCCCCCCCCCACACACACATTCTGTTTCTCTATACTTGTGGGGACCCCTCATTGACTACAGTCACCCCCCCCCACACACACACAAAAACAGTCAGCCGTCAAATGTTTGACACATGTTCGGTTATGCTGACGTCAGTCTGGGCAGGGTGGTGTCAGAGAGCAGAGACTAGGTGAGCTCATGTGGGAAAATCATAACAGGAAAAAAAAAACATCAGGGCTCCTGTGCATGAAAAAAAAAGAAGAGTTTTTGTGGTATGCATCAAATCTGAAAGGATTAACATAAGCAACCCGGGAGTAACTTCTTCGTCCCTCCTCTGCAATAAAAGAAGTACAATAAACTACTAAAGTTGACCCTGTGCTTGAAATACATCACTCCACAGTCCCGAGTTGAGTTCTGAGAGTCCCAGCGTTAAGCAACGTTTCCAAACCCAGGAAGCAGAGGTCCACCAACTGAGACGTGATGAGCTGTCGTGTTTTCCCGGGACTCCCCGTCATAAAACCATGGCAACAAAGTGTTTGTTGTGGCGGAGCAGCGGCAGCCAAACGATCAGCGACGCAGCACAGAAAACAGTGAAGGGGAGGTGGGGGCAGATGGAGAAACACAGATTAAAAGAGGGCGGGAAAGGTGGTAGAAGGAATAAGAATGTAGACGGAGAGATAAAACAGGGTAGGGGTGAGGTCACTTAGGTGTCAATTGTATTTCCGAACATCTAAATGAATATGAGCTTCGCTAAACTTAACTGAGTGGGCCTGCAATGTACAGTTTATGGTAAATTACATTAAACTGAACAGTGACCCCCCCCTTTCTCCCCAATTGTACTTTGCCGTTTACCCACTCTTCCGAGCCGTCCCGGTCGCTGCTCCACCCCCTCTGCTGATCCAGGGAGGGCTGCAGACTACCACATGCCTCCTCAGATAAATGTGGAGTCGCCAGATGCTTCTTTTCACTGGACAGTGAGGGGTTTCGCCAGGGGGACGTAGTGCGTGGGAGGATCACGCTATTCCCCCCAGTTCCCCCTCTCACCTGAACAGGTGCCCCGACCGAACAGGGGAGGTGCTAGTGCAGTGACCAGGACACATGCCCACATCCGGCTTCCCACCCGCAGACACGGCCAATTGTGTCTGTAGGGATGCCCGACCAAGGCGGAGGTAACACGGGGATTCGAACCGACGATCCCCATGTTGGTAGGCAACGGAATAGACCGCTACGCTACCCGGATGCCCTCAAAAAAAATTTCTTTTTTTTTCGTGGTATTTTTGAGACTCTAATTACCTTTACTAGAAAACAAGAGGACAGACATCAATGGTCAAAGGCTAGCGAAAACTTCTTGAAAAAAGTGTGAAATGTTTTTTTTGGGGGGGTTTAATTTGTCTTTTCATGGGTGTGTGCTCCCACTGCATGCTGCTCGATCTTTTACTTTGTGGTCCCATGATCTGTCCAACTACGGGGACCCTGTGAAGGGATGTGCACAAAATACTACTACTTCTTTCGGCTGCTGCCGTTAGGGGTCGCCACAGCGGATCATCCGTTTCAATTTCTTGCTGTCTTCTGCATCTTCCTCTGTCACACCAGCCACCTGCATGTCTCCCCTCACCACATCCATAAACCTGATAGAGCAGCCAATAAATAAATAAATAACATCAACCATTCCTTGGTCTTTTGATCAATCCATCCATCCATCCATCCAGCCATCCATCCATTCATTAACTCACTCAATCATTGGTTTATTAATCATATCTCATCCATTCAATCATTTATCCATCCTTCATGGTCATCTTTTGCAGTCCACTGTTTCAGGCTACTGGCCATTAGATGCCCACTGAGGAGATTCTTAAAATTTCCTGCAATGCCTCAAATTCGGTTTGCAACTTGAATGCTTAATGCAATAAAATAAAATTAAATGTATAATCAATTGAAGTAATCAGAGAAGGGGAATATAATTTGAGAAGGAAGTTAAACTTCAAATTGTATGTGAAGAGCATAGAACTCAAAGTACAAACATTAACGCAGTTCAAGACGTACTAAGGACTGATTATCAAGAGATATCGGGACGACCAAGAGTTGTGTTATGCCCAGACATTCCTAATTAAATTTTTTTCTTCATATGACACCGATATCTGGATTTATATATATATATACACACTACCGTTCAAAAGTTTGGGATCACCCAAACAATTTTGTGTTTTCCATGAAAAGTCACACTTATTCACCACCATATGTTGTGAAATGAATAGAAAATAGAGTCAAGACATTGACAAGGTTAGAAATAATGATTTGTATTTGAAATAAGATTTTTTTTTACATCAAACTTTGCTTTCGTCAAAGAATCCTCCATTTGCAGCAATTACAGCATTGCAGACCTTTGGCATTCTAGCTGTTAATTTGTTGAGGTAATCTGGAGAAATTGCACCCCACGCTTCCAGAAGCAGCTCCCACAAGTTGGATTGGTTGGATGGGCACTTCTTGCGTACCATACGGTCAAGCTGCTCCCACAACAGCTCAATGGGGTTCAGATCTGGTGACTGCGCTGGCCACTCCATTACCGATAGAATACCAGCTGCCTGCTTCTGCTCTAAATAGTTCTTGCACAATTTGGAGGTGTGTTTAGGGTCATTGTCCTGTTGTAGGATGAAATTGGCTCCAATCAAGCGCTGTCCACTGGGTATGGCATGGCGTTGCAAAATGGAGTGATAGCCTTCCTTATTCAGGATCCCTTTTACCCTGTACAAATCTCCCACCTTACCAGCACCAAAGCAACCCCAGACCATCACATTACCTCCACCATGCTTAACAGATGGCGTCAGGCATTCTTCCAGCATCTTTTCATTTGTTCTGCGTCTCACAAACGTTCTTCTTTGTGATCCAAACACCTCAAACTTGGATTCATCCGTCCACAACACTTTTTTCCAGTCTTCCTCTGTCCAATGTCTGTGTTCTTTTGCCCATCTTAATCTTTTTCTTTTATTGGTCAGTCTCAGATATGGCTTTTTCTTTGCCACTCTGCCCTGAAGCCCAGAATCCCGCAGCCGCCTCTTCACTGTAGATGTTGACACTGGTGTTTTGCGGGTACTATTTAATGAAGATGGCAGTTGGGGACCTGTGAGGCGTCTGTTTCTCAAACTAGAGACTCTAATGTACTTATCTTCTTGCTCAGTTGTGCAACGCGGCCTCCCACTTCTTTTTCTACTCTGGTTAGAGCCTGTTTGTGCTGTCCTCTGAAGGGAGTAGTACACACCGGTGTAGGAAATCTTCAATTTCTTAGCAATTTCTCGCATGGAATAGCCTTCATTTCTAAGAACAAGAATAGACTGTCGAGTTTCAGATGAAAGTTCTCTTTTTCTGGCCATTTTGAGCGTTTAATTGACCCCACAAATGTGATGCTCCAGAAACTCAATCTGCTCAAAGGAAGGTCAGTTTTGTAGCTTCTGTAACGAGCTAAACTGTTTTCAGATGTGTGAACATGATTGCACAAGGGTTTTCTAATCATCAATTAGCCTTCTGAGCCAATGAGCAAACACATTGTACCATTAGAACACTGGAGTGATAGTTGCTTGAAATGGGCCTCTATACACCTATGTAGATATTGCACCAAAAACCAGACATTTGCAGCTAGAATAGTCATTTACCACATTAGCAATGTATAGAGTGTATTTCTTTAAAGTTAAGACTAGTTTAAAGTTATCTTCATTGAAAAGTACAGTGCTTTTCCTTCAAAAATATGGACATTTCAATGTGATCCCAAACTTTTGAACGGTAGTGTGTATATATATATATATATATATATATATATATGTATATATATATATGTGTGTGTGTGTGTGTGTGTGTGTGTATGTGTGTGTGTGTAACGTAACAAATAATCCGATGTATATGGAGATTTGTTTGGTGTGGATTTGTTGATCACTTCAGATTATTGGCAATGGATTATCTGTATGTTATACCCTGCTTATTCACATGTTCGAAACAAATCATCATTCATTCATTTAATCATACCTTGGCAGGAATTTAGGAGATCATAAGAAATTCAGTTCACACGTGTTTCTATAAACTGTCTACAAAAGCAATATCCTTACCAGACTTTGTACTGAAACAAACGTGTTTAAATGCCAGAGGATTTCGTGAATATGTTGGACTTCGCAGGAGGGGATGCTGGATGAAAATTTCACTTTTAAATTATTGGTAAACTGGTGGATGGCGTGGCGGTCTATTCCACTGCCTACCAACACGGGGATTGGCGGCTCGAATCCCTGTGTTACCTCCGGCTTGGTCAGGCGTCCCTACAGGCACAATTGGCCATGTCTGCGGGTGGGAAGCCGGATGTCCTGGTTGCTGCATTAGCACCTCCTCTGGTTGGTCGGGGCGCCTGTTCGGGGGGGGGTGAACTGGGGGGAATAACATGATCCTCTCACGCGCTATGCCCCCCTGGCGAAACTTCTCACTATCAGGTGAAAAGAAGCGGCTGGTGACGCCACATGTATTGGAGGAGACGTGGTAGTCTGCAACCCTCCCCGGATCGGCAGAGGGGGTGTAGCAGAGACCGGGACTGCTCAGAAGACAGGTGTAATTGGCAAGATACAATTGAGGAGAAAAAAAAAAGAGGAGGGGGGGAGAGCCTATAATATATATTAACTAGTAATCAATTACAAACTATAGGGACAATGCAGATATTAAGACACATGGATGCTTTGTGGATGAGTTTGCTGTGAATCTCTTCCTTTTATCATTTCCTGTGATGGGTGAACTGCCACAGCTACACCCAGTTGCACAGTGCATGGAAATGGCAAACACCTACTGTATAAGGTTTTTAGGCATATGCAAAAAGTAGCATATACACCGTCAAACTACACAGGGCCATCAACAGGGTATTTGCCTCTTTTTTGTTGTTGTAGAAACCTACTTTCCTCACCTCATCTAAAAGCACAACTGTGATAAAACATCACTTTATATTTTGAGCCTTGCTGATGAGATCTCACATGGTTGGAAACTAAACAGCTGTTGAAATGATTTAAGTATAATGTGATGTGCAGAACTATATATAAAATTATACATATGTTCTCCTTAAGAAATACATTCCAACATCTAATCGCTATTATAATAATAGTATTATAAAAAACATGCATTGAGATGGCACTGTTCTACAGATCTGATATAGCTTGTAAATATTGATCAGTGTGGTACACACTAAAATCGTTTAGAGAATGAGGCTCAAAATGTGGGCTAGATGCCTGGTTTACATGGTACATGGGGGGGGGGGGGACTGATAGATGCTTCTGACCAACAACCATCACTCAAGTGCTGTTGGTTGTGTTATTCGACATAAGGTTTGGGAATTCTGAGAAACAATGGAAAGTGCAGTGATTAATGTTTCCACGAAGACTCGAGTGAGAACTAAAATAGTGATTGAAAATTAAGAGAAGGCAGTGGGTAGGTATAAAAGTACATAATTTGTTTGCTTTGGACATCGGCTTGATGGGGTTGTTTTCTAAATGAGAGGCGTCCTTGAGGCAGACTGTAAGGCAGCCAGTTTCATAATTACATATACTGCACACGGAAAAATTATTCATTTCTCAAAAGCCATACCCACTATCTGTATCTATCAAGTCCAAAATAGTTAAAACTCACATTTTTACACCAAAACCTGCTTTCGGATTAGTAGAGAAACAATCAGATCTTAGTACCTAAATGATTATTTGTGACATGAAGATTTCATGGTAGACATCCTTCTACAATGTGCAGTTTGGTAAGGCATTTTGACGAAGGCCTGTCGATGGGGCAAAATGTTAACGTTAAAAACAACAACAACATGGGGATCGCCGGTTCGAATCCCCATGTTACCTCCGGCTTGGTTGGATGTCCCTACAGACACAATTGGTCGTGTCTGCAGGTGGGAAGCCGGATGTGGGTATATGTCCTAGTCACTGCACTAGCGCCTCCTCTGGCTGGTCGGGGCGCTTGTTTGGAGGGGGGAGGGGACTGGGGGGCATAACGTGATGCTCCCACGCACTACGTCCCCCTGGCGAAACTCTTGTCAGGTTAAAATAATCAGCTGGCGACTCCACATGTATGGGAGGAGGCATGTGGTGGTCTGCAGCCCTCCCCGGATCGGCAGAGGGAGTGGAGCAGCGACCGGGATGGCTCGGAAAACAGGGTAATTGGCCAAGTGTAATTGGGGAGAAAAAGGGGGAACATTTATTGGAAGCAACGGCAAATAATCCAAAACCATTGCTCCTTCATGGGACGAGACATCGAGGTGTTAGGTTTCCCAGGGAAACAGACAGGTAAGAACCCAAACGCACGACTCACAGACAGGAAGGTGACAGCAACACTGGGATTAATGGTCAAGGCCAGCTGGGGGTCAGCACACAGGAAATCAGTCCAACAGGCGACCGGATAGACAAGGGGGCAGGCAAACAGGCAAAACAGGTTCAGAGCTCAAGTTCTAGTTACCGGGGTTATCAGTCCGAATAGATCCAACGAGCAGCAAGCAAGCGGAACAAGGTCCAGGAAACAGGCAGAAGACTTCAAGACACGGGTAGACTTGGTAGAACGAGAGTTCATGAAACACTGGAGTAGCTTGGCCGAGTACACAAGACAATCTGGCAGGGGAACCAGGGGAGTACGAGCTGGGGAGCTAATGTGGGAATGGGGAACAGGTGTGGGATACACGGGGTAGACTGAGTAAAAAACCAGGGGCAGGAACTGACATGACAGGACGGGTGAACTTCAATGAAACAGGAAACACAACAGACACTGATTGAGGTGATAGGCTGACTAACTCAAATGGTGGAAGACAATGACTGTCAAAAATAACTGACTGAACTAAATTGGGAGACATCATAACACTAAGTAATTTGGACAAACACATTTTGGCCATGGGTAGTTTTGTCAGTTACTGTGGCTATGCTGATGGGTAGCCAACCATTGTCGAATAATTCAATTTTGCTTGATTTAAAACAAATTCTGTTTTATGGTTGAAGCTACCTTGGCCTGCAGGGAATCAAATTGGTTCATGGATCCGTTGGTCACTGTGGCTGTTTGTAATTTCATGTCCATGATTACACTACACAGGGCAAGTCCCTCCTTTACAATTAACGGTAATCACACTAACAGCATGGTCCACGAAGTACAGTGTGAAACATTACCGTTAACAACACCCAGATGCTTTGGTGTGGGTTTATTTGTGTGTGTTATTACATTGTGTGCGTTTGTGTGTATACACACTTTGTGTGTATTTTTTAGTGTGTTTGTATTTGCATGTTTCTAGGCCTTGGAGAATAAATAGTCCCCTTATACCAACCATACTGTCATTATCTGGGACCTTTGACCAAACAGGAAGGGCGGCCATTTTGTCTAATAATCTAATCAGTGTTTTCCTCTTTCCAAGCCCTTTTAATTGGGGTGGGTGTATTTTAGCAAGCAAGAAAAACCACATACCCTGCTGTTGTAAACTTCATAGAACAAATTCAGATTGTAGATTTTTTTCAAGAAAGTCGTGGCAGGTGGCCACAACTTCCTGTGATTATCGTTCATGTAAGATGGCATGATTTGTGCATTAGTCAAGAGGCAAGTGGAATCAGAAGTGTCTTATATGACCAGCTATGAACACCCAGCTCGCCTCTCGCTTTCCCCTGCACACGCTTGTGTTTTAGTATGGCGTAAAGCTGATGGACTGGGTCTTTCAGGACTGTACAGCGATGTGATGGATTTTTTTTGTATATAGCCCTGAAAAGGAATTCTTAAAAGGGAATGTTCTTCCCCTGAAAATGAATCTTAGATTGAATGCTGGGCCTTTTAATTACACTTTCTGTTGATAATAAACTACAGGCAATGTCCCAGAGCACTCATTCATCACAGCAGTGGTTTTCCAGCCAGTCCTCGGGGACCTGCAATACTGCTGGTTTTCTATTCTGTCAGAAGGTGATTGTATTTACCAGTCACGCCAGGTCTAAAAACCTACTGATCAGATGGCTGGAAAGGCAAACACAACCTCCGCCCACTGGGTTGAGCTAGCATTGGTGAACGCTGCTGCCTTGTTGAACGCATTACTCACAGTTCAAATGCCATCTTTGAATAACTCACCAGATAGCAGATTGAAACTGACAACAAACTTTAGCTCACTGTGTTTTTATTTACAACATACAGTGTTCACAGAAAGGTGAATCAGTTCATCTGGACATAATGTTGTGTACAGATGAACCGATTCACCTTTCTGCGATTTTCTTATCTAGATTATTGAGCATGCATAAAGACAACATACAATGTTGTGTGCCTTATGTCAGTAGATTTGCATTGTAAATTGTCACCAACCACTTTTTCCCCCCTTCACTGTTACGGCTCTTTAAGTGAAACAGAAACAGTAACCACAAATGTTCCCGATAAGAGATACAGCTTTCACATGGGACCGATCCACAAGACCCAGTAGTGAAATTAACTGGTGTAGTGATTGTGAAACAGAAACGATAAACGAAAACAGAGGACCTTAAGAACAAGCTCCAGAAGGGGTTCAGCAGTACCTGGTACTTGCTGCACCTCAAAATTGCTCTTGTCTACCTTTCCACATCATGGGGTGCTGTGTGAAGGCTTGCTACATGAACTACTGACTCTCATGATGACTGCTCAGGGACAACAGCCAGATCAGACTTAGGGATACCCTACACCTTTCAAGTTCAAGTTACAAATGAACTGGGCGTTTAATTTGTTTAACGGTTGTACACTAATATCTTTTTTGGATTTTCATCCCTTTTTCTCCCCCAATTGTACCTGTCCAATTACCCCACTCTAACGAGCTGTCCCGGTTGCTGCTTCACCCCCTCTCCTCTGCCGATCCGGGGAGGGCTGCAGACTACCACATGCCTCCTCTGATACATGTGGAGTCGCCAGCCTCTTCTTTTCACCTGACAGTGAGGAGTTTCACCAGGGGGACATAGCGCGTGGGAGGATATCGCTATTCTCCCCCAGTCCCCCCCGAACAGGTGCCCCGACCAACCAGAAGAGGCGCTAGTGCAGCGACCAGGACACATACCCACATCCGGCTTCCCACCCACAAACACAGCCAATTGTGTCTGTAGGGATGCCCGACCAAGCCGGAGGTAACATGGGGATTCGAACCGGTGATCCCTGTGTTGGTAGGCAACAGAATAGACCGCTACGCTATCTGGACGCCCCTGCCCCTGCACACTAATATCTTGAACATTTGGGAGGGTGCCTTGATGGACAAGTACACCGAAAAAAACCCATTTATAAAACACAACAATAAAGAGCACTGTAGTTCTCCATGGTCATGGATATGTATCTAGCTTCATGAACCAGCTCCAAGTTCAGACAAAAGACAGAGACCACACAGCAGCTTACTCCAACCGAAAATATCCCTGAAAGTTGAATCAGTTCATCTGGACACAATGTTAATTGGGAGAAATGTTTCATCCCTCATCTAAAGTGACCTCTTCCGTCTCAGCTGACTGCAGGTATCCCCCACCCTTATAAGATGAACCAGATGAACTGATTCAACTTCCTGGGATTTCCCTACCTGGATTATTGAGCATGCCTCAAGGCACCAACCTAAAATAGTTTATTTTCAAACAATCAACAAAAGAAGGCCAAAACAGGAAAGAGGAAAGAGACTGGAATGGCCCAACCAGCCACCTTGGATAGAGCAGGTGAGCCCAGGTGTGTCTGAGCTCCCCGACGAGCCTCCACTCTGTCGACCTATCAGCAGCAGACTGAACTCTCTATTTATCTATCTATTGATCCGACTGATATTCTATCGAATACAGTTCCAGGAAATGTGAAAAAGTCAAGTCAAGTTTATTTGTATCCACAAAATAGTCCCGAAGGATGGACAGACATGCAATAGGTGTCTAAAAAAATGTCAAATATTATAATGAATGTAAGCAATGACACAGTAACAGAGATAACTCAAGGATTCAAAGCAAAGATGTGTGTGTGTGTGTGTGTGTGTGTGTGTGTGTGTGTGTGTGTGTGTGTGTGTGTGTGTGTGTGTGTGTGTGTGTGTTGTGACCTTTACAGTTATTTAAATGGAGGAGAGGGTGGGAATGTTATTGATCATTGCCATGGTGACAAATGAAAATGTGTGAGTACTGGGATTGTTCTGACATTGCTGAGTGTGTGTGTGTGTGTGTGTGTGTGAGGGTGTTTCTCAATACATTAATCAGTTTTTGCATGTGCAACATATTTTTTTTGAAGGTAGACGTGTGTGCGTGTGTGTGCGTGTGTACGTGTGTGTGTGTGCGTGCGTGCGTGCGTGTGTGTATGCATGTTTGGGCACGTGTTCGGGTCACTACAGCAATCCAGATGTGGGTATTTGTTTGTTGGTGACACCCAACATAAATCTAAAGGGTTTAACTTAATGAACCAATGGAGGAAACAGAGATATACCCTACTAAACAGAACCAGAGAAATATGAGTGTAGACCGAGAGGACCAGATGGGAGGTAGCAATAAAGGAAGACTAAGTCAGGGGGAAGACAAAAAGAAAGAGAGGAAGAGAGCTGCCAAGTAGAAAAACAAAAGGGGGGGGGGTAGAGGAAGAGACAGAATGAGGGAGAGAGGATAGCTGGCGAGAGAGAAAAGCAGACTAAGTCAGATGAGAGCTAAACCTGAGAGAGATAAAGAAAGAGTTTGAGGAAAGGGAGAGTATGAGAGGTAAAGAGGTAAAATAGAGAACTGAAGATGCTAAAAGTAGCTTTGCACCCTTTTCCCTGCACAATAACCATATCATAAAATGTAATAGAATCTTATTTTTTTTATGAAGCTGCAGTAGCATTGATCAAGCTACACTTTTATGTTGTCATAATATATGAAAACTACAACCCAGAGAAATATCGATTCAGTTCGTTTTATTGAATGATTTGTCACTAGATCAATATGTAGAGTAATGGGGCATCCAGGTAGTATGGTGGTCTATTCCGTTGCCTACCAACATGGGGATAGCCGGTTCAAATCCCCGTGTTTCCTCCGGGTTGGTCAGGCATCCCTGCAAACACAATTGGCCATGTCTGCGGGTGGGTAAGCCAGATGTGGGTATGTGTCCTGGCTGCTGTACTGGCGCCTCCTCTGGTCGGTCGGGGGCACCTGTTCGGGGGGGAGGGGGGAATAGCATGATCCTTCCATGCGCTACATCCCCCTGGCGAAACTCCTCACTGTCAGGTGAAAAGAAGCGGCTGGTGACTCCACATGTATCGGGGGAGGCATGCGGTGGTCTGCAGCCCTTCCTGGATCGGCAGGAGATCGGGATGGCTCGAGAAAGAGGGGGGTAATTGGCCGGATACAATTGGGGAGAAAAAGGGAGAAAAATCCAAAAAATGAGTAATTCACAGCCGGTCTGTCAGGCTCCAAGCAGTTTGCCAAATGCATTTTTGAACAGATGTGTGTGCAATCACTCAATGAGATGATGTTAGCTAACATACGCAGCTTGTGATGGGAAGGCTGTCAATCGGAATAAACACCTCGCGCTTTTATCTTCTCTTTCAGTCACACCCGCTTTTGCCTTTTTTTTCCCATGTGGACCTCTCTTTCTCAATCCTTCTTTCATTTGCTCTCTCCTTCTAGGTTCACCGCTCCCCCTTCCCTCGGCTGAATTATCACAGTCAGTATGGGGGAATGAAATTACAGTACTGTAAGCTTTTGGAGGCTTTGTGGTTTTGTCCACATTTTAGAACTCCGCAACTGTGCATGTGAAAAATCCATCACATGCGACCACAGAAACGAATATGTTTGATTTCCCTATCCGCTTGATGAAAATTTGTGTTCGCAATTTTTTGGTCTGGTGACTGACATAACAGAGGCTAGCAGAGGAACAAAGCACTATAGAAACTGTCCTACAGACATGCCATGCGTTATGAGTTTTTACCAAAAAAACAAAAAACAAAAAAACAAGTCACTTTACCCACCCACCACCTGTTACAGATTTTAGCACACAGAAGATAATGGTTCTACACATTATTAGATAGACATGAAACACAACGGGACACAACTGTGTGCAAATATCAAATGTATGATCTGAATAAAAAACTACAACAATTATGCTAAAAATACTTAGGTGATTATGCTTGTTGCCTTAAGAGTCACACGTATGACTTGGCTTAATGTGTTCCCATTACTGTCTCCCCCTGGGCTGTCCAATCTGTCCAAACATACCAAACTGCAAAGGATAAGTGCACTTCTCACTCTTATGGGGGGGGGGGGGGGGGAAGAAAACAAGAATCAACTGAAGCAAAAGTATCCTAACTTGAAAGCAGTTATATGCCTGCAAGCTCATGAAACTACCTACAGTCTACATTAAGATATAAAAGGAGCCATCTATGCACCATTTGTTGTGTGTTTATGTGTGTGTGTTTATTGTCTTCGTGTACCTATCAAAGGCCTTTGACACAGTAGACTGTGACCTCCTTTGGGAGGTCTGCCTGCATTATCACTGCTCCACAAAATTTGTAAACATCTTGCATCAATTTCATGAAAGGATGACCGCTAATGTTTTCGTGAGTGGAACTGAGTCTGAGGAATTTGGTGTAGGCACAGGCGTGAGACAAGGCTTTGTCTTTTTAACATCTTTCTCCTCTGCATGACCACTCTGCTGCACAAGGGCATAGAGGCAGAGAGTGGGGTGACTATTGATTTCCATCTGGATAGGAACCTCTTCAACATCAGGAAGTTCCAAGCCACCACAAAGCTCAGGTCAGTGCGCATACTCGAGCTACAGTATGCTGACAATTGTGGTCTTGTGGTACACACTCCAGCAGCACTGGAAACCACCCTTATAGCTGCTGTAAGGGTATAGAGTCGAATGGGGTTGTCTGTTAACATCCCCCAAACAGAAACCCTCTGCCAATGGCCATCTGATCACCCACCAGAACTTCCCAACTTTTACATCCCAGACTCTTCTCTTGCCCTTGTACCACACTTCAAATGCCATGGTAGCATCCTCTCTGCAACACTGAGGAGGACATCCACAACAGGATCCAGCTTCATGCTCCTTTGCATGCCTCAGGAAGCAGGTCTTCACCAACAACAACTTGCATCTCAATAAAAAGAATGCAGTCTATCAGGCAGTGTGCCTATCCACACTTCTGTATGGACCTGGCAGGATCGTGTCTCACATCTGGAGAATCCAAAATGCAACAGCAGCAGGAGCATAGAGGCCACCATCTTTCACCAGCAACTCAGATGGATTGGCCACCTCATCAGGATGCTAGAGGACCGCATCCCTTGGAAGATTCTCTATGGCCAGTGGAGGCTGGGAAACCGTTCAGCTGGTGGACCAAAAAAGAGGTTCAAAGACCAGCTGAAGGTCTCCCTTAAGAGGTGTGGGCTCCACCCTGGCACATTAGAGACAGCAACCGCTGATCGACCCAACTGGTGCCATCTATGCCATGAAGGTGTGAAGCTTGCTGAGAAAAAAAGGGAGGAAAAGCACCTGGCAAAGAAGCAAAGGAGACAAATCCGTGGCTGCAGTTAATCCAACACCACCCTCTGCCAGTGCTTTTGTGTGTACTGCCTGTGGAAGACAGGGTGCATCCCACATTGGACTTTACAGCCACCAACGAACTCACAACAAACAAAAGTAGGAGTCATCATCGGACACGATGTACAACCCAAAGTGTGTGTGTGTGTGTGTGTGTGTGTGTGTGTGTGTGTGTGTGTGTGTTAAAGATCATCTTCTAAATAATCACAATATACCAGTAAATCTGAAAATCCAAAATAGTAGTTTCAAGTTTCATTTGACATATATGAAAAGTACGACTGCACTTATTCTTGCTTATTCACGTTCTTCTCTTCTCTGTAGAGCTACTTGTTAATCTTGTAATGATTTGCAGTGTTCAGCTTGATGAATACTTGATGCCATCATCTTTCACTTCAGAAAAAAGGCAGTAGACCACAATTAGAGACTCATGGGATACCACAGTGTCTCCAACTAAAGGCTTGAGACCAACAGTCCTGCAATCTTACGGTTTCTCCTTAGATATTTACTCAATATAGCATAGCCAAAATATAGCATTCTAGAGGCTTCTTTCATGTGTATTCAATACAGTGCTGTCACCATCAAGAGGCACATCTAGATTAGTCAGTCAGGAATGGGACACTTTGCTTCTCTACACGTATGCATTATCACACATTGATCATAAAGTAAGTTCACCGTGGAAACTTGAGAAAATCCTTTCCTACATATCATGCCTGTGTTAGTTAACAAATAAATCAACAAAAGTTGTTGTTTAATTTAAAATTCAACTGGGGCTCTTTCTCCCCACAGTTACTAATAATCAAATTACCTTCTCACCGTGCAGTCTGCTCTTGCTTGCATTAATGATTAGCCAGCTAACAGGACATTTTTCCATCATTCTGTAAAGCAGTTTTGAATAAATCCTATCGTAAAGTTAATCCAAAACAACAGTTGATGATTAAGAGGTTCAAATATCTTTATTAGTCATTTACCACAGTAACAAAATGAAACGACGATATCGTAAGCAATTTTTGTAGGATAATGAGCAAATAATACGTTTCATCTCATCATCTGAGTGTCACACAGATATGTGCTCTGTCTATCGTTGAGTGTGTACGTGTGTGTGCGTGTGTGTGTGTTTAGATGATAAAATATGAACTGTGGCAGGGGTGACATGGCTCAAGAGGTGGACCAGGTCGTCTAGTAATCGGAAGGTCACTGGTTCAATCCCTGGCTCCTGCAGAGACCGTGTTGAAGAGTCCTTAAGCAAGACACGGATCCCCTAACTGCTCCTGATGAGCAGGTTGGCGCCTTGCATGGCAGCCTCCATCATCAGTGTGTGAACGTGAGGCACACATTATAAAGCACTTTGAGTAGTTGGTAGATAGAAAAGTGTTATATAAATGCAGTCCATTTACTTAACTATCCTACTCTTCCATGTCTGCACTGATTGTCAGTCAGCCTCAGTAGCAAACCAAACAGATCCATGGTACCAAGAGACCTTCAGTATTTTTCTGGGGTTCATGGTGGGTTGTATGTTGTGACTGAATATTTCCCTCAGGTACTGCGAAAGATTTACAACAGACTCGAGCATTGAACATTGTATTTTACATATAGTTTACTCTTTCGTTGGACTTTTGACCAGTCAAGGTTTGGAGAAATTCACTTTCAATTCGGGGTTCGACCCAGGGCAGCACGGTGGCCCAGTGGTTAGTGCTGTCGTCGCCTCACAGCAAGAAGGTCCTGGGTTCGAACCCCGGGGTTGTCTAACCTGGGGGGTTATCCCAGGTCGTCCTCTGTGTGGAGTTTGCATGTTCTCCCCGTGTCTGTGGTGGGTTTTCTCCGGGTGCTCTGGTTTCCCCCACCATCAAAAAGACACGCATGTTAGGGTTAATACTCCTGTCTGTACCCCTGACCGAGGCAGGGCAAGATGAACTGAAGTTGATCCCCGGGGCGCTGCACGGCGGCTGCCCACTGCTCCTAGCTACACAGCTAGGATGGGTTAAATGCAGAGCATAATTTCCCCATGGGGATTTATAAAGTATATCAAAATCAAAATTCAAAATGTAGGTCAAGGCTACAACTTATTAGCTTAAAGCTGAACCTTGCTCTGAGTTATGTCTGTATCAATTGCATACGACATTCTTTTTATTTCAAGATTTTATCCTTTGGAATGAATAGTGAGGATGGGCTTTGAAATCCGTACAACAGGGTATTTTTCTTTTCCCCTCTGGAGCATTATGATTGTGTCTGAACTTGGTGGTGTATGTCACTCACAGTAACATCCATGTTATCCTCCCCAGATATTTACTGTCGCAACTCAGGAGGCTTCTACAACGAGTTCAATTTGCTTCCATATGTACTTCACATACGATGTGCACAGGTTGCATGTCAGGCTATTAAATTGTTTTTCCAGGTCTCTTTAGTTCAACTGATCATCTAATTGATATCATGGAGAGTGTTTCTAAAAAAAAAAAGATAAAATCTAACTGCAAATTGGATCATTGCATTTAAAATATTAATTTTGACCAAAATTATGCATGCATATTTAAAAAAATGTTGGGGCTGTATTTTAATTTTCCAAAATCTTCATGCGTCGTGTGATGTGACGTAGGTTTACCCTTCCATTTTCAGTACGAGTTAGACTTAATATGATCTAAAGTGTCTCACATCGGAATTTGTGAAGATTCTCCTTGTTAATGTTACAAAACATTGATTTTTCCATTCTCTCTGAGAGAGCAACAGAGAGAGAGAGAGAGAGAGAGAGAGAGAGAGAGAGAGAGAGAGAGAGAGAGAGAGAGAGAGAGAGAGAGAGAGCGAGCGAGCGCTAGGGGTTGTAACATGACTGTAAAATGTGGGTCACTATAAAAAATTGTTCCACAGTATTTGGGGCATCATTGTGGCCCCTAACCTATATAGCTGCTCTGAATTTCCGAACTCAACCAATCTTAGTTACGCTTATCGGAGAGACAGGATGTTGAGGCTTTTAACTAACTAATGAAATCTGAGTTGTACCCAGACTCCCCCTCGTCCGCAGCCACCTTGTGTCTGCTATAGACCACCAGATGTTTCTGATGAATTGATTTTCACAGACAGTGTTTTAAGCCAGGGTTTGGTTTGGAAACTAAACTAAACATAAATCTCAAGGTACTCTACAGCATTATAAACTCAAGGACATGTCTGATGTCCTTGCGGTGCCAAACATTTTTTTTCCCTGCAGGCTTTTTGAGATGAAAGCCTCTTGTAGGCATCTTGGAGGTGCTGAGGTGAAGCAGCCTACATCACTGCAGGTAAATGCCATTAATGAGCTTGCATCTGTTTATAAAGCTGAACGTGCTCAAATCGTTTTGAGCAACTGCACAGAGAAACTTTATGCAGTTACATGCTTGTGAATAATAATCTCACGTTTTTTGTTTTTGTTTTTCATCTTATTTCCCGAAACTAGGGTCATGACTGAGAAGAAAGAAGCCCACCAGATATGGACTCTACTTACGGACTGATATTGTCTCAGTTCATGGAAGTGTGAGCGAGTGAGAATTGCTTGTGGCATTGATGATGCGATATGTAAATGAAAGCAGGAAAAAGTCCCAGCCAATAAGATTTGCTTCTAGCTACCACGATGTTATGATACACCAATGTGGGGACAACGACGGAGCCAATAACAGCATCTGGTAGAGGGGGTCTTATCTGACAACACAACAGTGCACAAGTTCATCAGTGAATGTTTAAGAGTTTTAGCTTTTTCCATACTAGGCAGACGTCCTAAGTGAGTGGGGTTAGCCTTGCAAGTTAATCCGGTGATTCTGGTGTTGGCTCGCATGAAGGACCAGATCAGCAACTTCATCAACCTGAGCACATTAAGGTTTATGGCTTAGACATTTTCCATGGATTTTGCAAAGTTGTTTTTTTTTTTTTGGTAGCCAAAAATCTTGGTTGCTCAATGATAAATGATGGACCTTGCTCTCATTTACAAGTATCAAGAGGATGTGTTTGGGATTCTGGTGGAACAGCCAGTTATAGCTCTAATTTATAACGAAAACATCCATTAAAAGCTGACAATGGGCAGCTAAAAGCAGCGTACATCTGGCTAGCATCTTAACCAGGTGAATAGAGTCGTACAACAGCTGACACGGGCGGTTGCCAAACAGTGGCATACCCCCAGATGAAATCACTCTGTCTCCGTCTTGCAGCAAGATAACCCACTGAGACTCATCTGGCTTGTGGGGAAAACAATGAAATATCGATTAAATAAGCTAAGCAGGGACTGGGTAAAAGAGGGAAACAAAGGCCCAAGGCCATCATAGAGGAGAAGATATGGGGCGTTGATATGTAAACACCCCGGGTTCATCCATCTGTTCTCTATACCAGCCTAAATCAATTCAGGACCTTTGTAATTGCCCCAGTTTTCATCGCAACTTCTTCACATCCCCACAGCTGCGTACATACACTGCCTTTACAAGTCTCCCACTGCGGGGTACTCGGTAGCTCAATGATAACAGTTAGTAAGTAGTAAAGTGTCATACTCAAAGGCACATAAAAAGTTAGTATTGGAGTGGCGGAACAGACGGACAGACTAGAATATATGTGTGTTTTCCACTTTAAAGTATTAAATGTAATGGGATTTATCTTTGAGGATGTCATTCAATTCTGGACATGAATAGACTCTCTCTCTCTCTCGCACACACACACACACACACACACACACACACACACACACACACAGACACACACCAATTCAGTTGACATCTATATGACATCTGATATCAAAACGGGGAGAGAGGAAGTGTGTTGGAGTACGACATATGGTTGAACCAGTAAGAGAGATTGTGTTTGTTTGTGAGTCTGTGTGTGTGAGAGACAGAGAGAGGAGGTGGAAAGATGCTCCCTTCCCCTGCCTTTAAAATCAGACTGCTCAACTGGGTAGCTAAATCCCATGGCTCCCATTAGTCTCATGCATATGTGCGCGTGCGCACACACACACACACACACACACACACACACACACACATACACACACACACACACGCAGAAAAAGGCTATCTTGTGAGCTAGTGTCTGCTATGTGGGTGTTCCCTGTCCTAATGACTCACATGTCAACAAAGGCCGATGACGGTGGCGGCTGACGTTTGTGTGAGCGTATGTGAGAAGTGTTACTCCCAAACTGACAGATGAATTTGTGGATTAAGAATTTCTTGACCGAATTTTATTCCTCGACAGCCAAGATAGTTGTGGAAAGAGAAAACATTGACTTATGACAAACTGGTATTAACGTCCAGTTAATAGAAGTGCCACAGACAAAATCAAAGCAACGTTTTGTCCAGTGAGCGCTGTTTTATCTTAAGCCCAGTGTACATTAGAAGGGCAAAAACCGTTTTTATATTTGTTATTGGAGGGGGCCATGGCCATCGCCCCCCCCCCCCCCAACATGAGCTGGGCAGTGAGGTAAATCTGTGAAGGAAAGTGCAGTCAATAAAGGAAAAGGAAATCATGGTAAATCCGATAGCAAAGGATGCTGGCATGAAGGCGTTCTTGGGTTGAGGGGCACATTTACGTATGATAGCAGGGGTTGGTAATTATGATGACACCCCAGATGATGTTTTGTACTATGATTTTTTCTTTTTTTTTCCTCCCCAATTGTATCTGGCCAATTACCCCACTCTCCCGAGCCGTCCCGGTCACTGCTCCACCCCCTCTGCCGATCCGGGGAGCGCTGCAGACTACCACATGCCCCCTCCGATACATGTGGAGTGGCCAGCCTCTTCCTTTTCACCTGACAGTGAGGAGTTTCCCCAGATGGACGTAGCACGTGGGCGGATCATGCTATTCTCCCCCAGTCCCCCCCCCCCCCCCCCCGAACAGGCGCCCCGACCGACCAGAGGAGGCGTTAGTGCAGCAACCAGGACACATACCCACATCCGGCTTCCCACCTGCAGACACGGCCAGTTGTGTCTGTAGGGACGCCTGACCAAGCCAGAGGTAACACCGGGACGCGATCTGGCGATCCCCTGTTGGTAGGCAACGGAATGGATTGCTACGCTACCCGGATGCCTATGATTTTTTTTAAACGGTTATTTCTCTTAATATGAGAGAATTACCCGGAATCAAAATCAGGACAGTCCTCTAGGGTATTATGACCTCAGTTCAACGGCTGCAACGGTTTTACTTCAGACACCCTTGTGCCCTGTGACGCTCAGACCACGTCAGATGAGCTGCTAATACGGCTCTTTCACTGAGCAACTAGGAAGTATGCATCAGGGAACACAGACACGTGTGTGCACATATTCACACTCAATCACACCTTACCACAACCACTCTAACACATGGACCTAGGCACACACACAAACACCAAACACCCCCCCCCCCCCACACACACACACACACAAATGTCCCCAAAAGGTATGCTCTTCCTGATTTTACTATCTTCATGAGTACACTGGGCCCTCACGAGGATAGAAAAACCCACACGCATGCACGGACACATACATGCACGCACACACACACACACATACACACACAGAAGCATGTGCGTCATTGTTGAGGAACACTTCCCGGAGACAGAAACGTCTTGCCGGAGTCTTTGTGCTGAATAAAACACTCCACCCTGAAGTGCTTGGGCCACACTTATGTGTCAGATGTTAATCAACGTTACATGAAAACACAAGCTCTGTTACCATCAACGTAGTTACCCCCAACAACAACAACAAAAACTAGGCTACAGCATCTCTAGGTAGAGGAGGGAGGTGTGAGAGACTAGTACCTTGAAACGTGGCCCAATATCCCACATATAACTGTCAGTCAGGAATTGGTTTAATTTTATTTTTTTTAATTTATCTGAATCTGTTTGAAGAAGACGTCTGAATTTGCAGTTTTCACCAAGTGTTGCAGGTGCAGAAGAGCAAAATGTCCACCGTGT
Source organism: Lampris incognitus (assembly GCF_029633865.1). NCBI lineage: Eukaryota > Metazoa > Chordata > Actinopteri > Lampriformes > Lampridae > Lampris > Lampris incognitus. Next base: position 17,072,374 of record NC_079219.1, read on the forward strand.
GAATCGGTAACATTGGAAATTAATATACATTCTCCAGGAAGAGATACCATTGACAAGGCTCAGCGTTACAGAGGTGAAGACATGCCACAGCTAGCTAGCTATATAGTTAGCTTAGTTTTATTCATGACACTTTTAGGATATGACTAATCCCTGGAATATAATCGCTATTTGCTGGTCTCCCGCCTCTCTCATTGAACACTGCCTTGCTCCACCTACACGCGCAACACAGGTGCGCTGTGGGTCTGGATGGTTTTGTGCTTGTTTACATTTGGAAGCGTATCCCTCTAATAGCTACTTCCTTTTTTTCTCTAATTTTTTTCGCCCCCTCCCTCCCCTTTATTTTTTTTACATTTCCTTGCCCATGGCTTTTGTTGGCCATCTCACTGCTGTGCGGTACTTTTGCATTAGTCTAGCATGTTAACTCGCATTAACTACCTTGGTTGTGATTGGCCAGTGAGCCCAGTCCCAGAGCACGCATGCAGCTGCTCTGATGTACCACCCCAAATGACAGGCGCAGAGGACCGGTAAAAACTTAATGGATTTTTGGATGGTCCACCAGCCGTTGCAGCGGCCCACTGGGATTTGTCCCAGTATACCTGATGGCCAGTACACCACTGCCCTTGTCTTATGTTATATTTTGTATGAAGACCTGAAACCATTCAGTGGGACAAATATGCAAAAATAGAGAAAATCAGGTAGAGGGCAAATACTTCTTCACGTCGGCACTGTATATTGATGCGTGAACATTAGTCCGTTCAGTGAGTCCCATATCTTGGAGATCTGGCTGCTTGTCGCAGCATGTTGGCAGCTTATTGAAGAAAATGAATGACAGTGAAACAGGGTAAGCTAATAAAAAACACTTTAAGCAATTACGCAAAAGCAAAATAAGCAAAAATAGATTTTAACCACCCATTACAGAATGTGTCTTAAATCGACATCACTAGCTGTGACTAAGTCATACTGTCTTATGTGTAAAAACCCAAACTATCCCTTGCGACTTTTAAAGGGTCATCGAGTGACCCTACCAGGGAGCACAGGAGGTGCCAGTAATTTGTTTAAATTGTGTTATGGTTTTGGGTCCGTTAGGCTCTCTTTTGAATGGAGGTTGGCTATGCCAGATTGTAAAGCCTTGTTACATGAGAGTAATGTCACCATGTAGACCATACAAGTGTCCGGGGATGTTGTGCAAATATGTCAGACCTCTATCTTCCACTGCGGGCACTATCTTTAATGGCAGTAAGTAAATGCATCAAAGAATACATACTGTATGTATTGGCTAGACACTAATGCACAAATATGCATTATCAAACCAGATTCCATCATGTTGCACACTTTGCAACTGCTATTGGTGGCACACATGTGACCATTAAAGTACCAAGACCACAGAAACAAATCTAAAGGACTAGCAAATGACAATATCCTCACAAACATTAAACAGTTGAGCTTTGTCATGAACATTTACACATAAACAATGTCGGTCTGACCGCTTAATTCTACATGTTTGTCTGGTTTGGCCCCAGAATCAAGCAGTGTAAAGGATTATGTCTTGTGAATGAGTTGAGTAGAAACCAGAAGTCATAAAGAGCCTGCTCATTTGATATGTTTTTAATACCATTATTAAAAAAAAAAAATCTGTCAATGATGTCTCCCAGGTGGAGGTTAAATGTAAAAAGGGAAAAAAATTGTTTAGAGTACCTTTAAATGATGCAAGTTGCAAATTGAACAGCAAATAGTCCACAGCAAGTAGGGCGAGTCAGAACAGGAACAGCATGCATGTCTTAAACTGGAAGATCCAAGTGATTGTTATGTCGTTTGAATGAAGCTTATAGTGCACAAGGTCCACATTATGAGTTGTTAAATAGTTCCATGTTTTTTGTTACAATCTTGCTGAACTACAGTATGATGTTATATTGGGACTTGGGGGGGGGGGGTGTGTGTGGCGTGGGTTCATCAAAATTGTCCTCAGTGACTCCATCACTTGTGTTAGGTGATTATTCAGTTGAAATGAAACTGGCATTGTTAGTCGGTCAGAGCATTTTATGAAGCACTTTGGCAGCATGAACGATTGACATCCATGTAACCAATTCTATTTTATTGCGTTTCAGTCTGCTAAACAGACCTCAGCCAAAACAGATTTGACTCTTACCACTTAAGGTAATGCCAGAATTGTTAACTTCAAATTTCGGGGGGGGGGGGGGGGATACCGCTTTTTCCAAGTTGTAGTGTGTGTCCCATTAATCCGCATTTCTAATAAAACTCAAAAGCAAAATGCAGGATTTGATACCTGTATATACTCTTGATAGCAACACCGTATTGAATAATCAAAGACTATAAAGGTATGATTACAGGAGGTTACTTTAAAAGCTATATAGGAACAGTCATAGAAATGAGATGTCGAGCCTTTGTGACTGTCAGTAAAAAGTGTAAACTCCATCATTCTCTCTGACCATGACCTCGTATTCAACAAAACATTTCACTTTATCTTCATCCTATTCAGTGTCCTAATTTAAATTAGGCATCCATCCATTATCTAAGCCGCTTATCCCAACCGGGGTCACAGGGATGCTGGAGCCTCTCCCAGCAGTCATTGGGCAGCAGGCAGGGAGACACCCCATACAGGCCGCCAGTCCATCACAGGGCTGACACACACACATTCACACCTAGGGACAATTTAGTACAGCCGATTCACCTGACCTACATGTCTTTGGACTGTGGGAGGAAACCAGATCGCCTGGAGGAAACCGACACAGACACAACATGCAAACTCTACACAGAGGATGACCCAGGACGACCCCCAAGGTTGGACTACACTGGGGCTTGAACCAAGGATCTTCTTGCTGTGAGGCGACCGTACTAACCACTGCGCTGCCTAAATTAGGCATAATGATTTTAAATTTATTGATTTTTGTTGCCAGTGGAACCCTAAAAAAATCAACCAAATGAACGATATACTGTGGATAGTCACATTGAGGGTGATTAGTGTAAATATTTATATATATTTACAGCGTATTTTCTTTAGCAGAGGGCATGCAGCATGAACTCGCAGACGTACTCAGCTAATCGTTTTGACCTCTACATGACCACAATCAGTCCCACAACATCAGCTCATTTGTCATCACATTTCCATGATGAGGATCACGTCTTTATGAGTTGCTCGTGGCCCAGATCGGACCTGAGCTCTGGTGGGCCGGGTCCTATGAGGCATCCAGTGAAGTCATGCACTAGTTGCAAAAGTTGCTTTTGTATTCAGCTCAATCTCTCTATCTCTTTAACTCCCTCACTCACTTACTTGCGCGCACACACACACACACACACACAACTACAGCAAAATGTCTTGTGTCTGGCAGGGTATTTCTTTTTGATGATTCAGGACAGTGCAACTGATGCCTCATCTGTGAGTAAAATCTACAGCATTGGGATCTTTAGATATTTGGAGGCTGCCCTCTAATTGACTGGATGTTTCATGAAGTAAAAAGAGATTTCTACTTTGCATTATGGAGCTTGTTGCCAGCAGCTGCAACTGGTTTCATGCTTGTCCTGAATTCATGCCCTGCTCATCACGTCTCACCTAATCATTATATTTGTGATGCGTGGGTGTAACAGGGCCTGGCCTTCACACTCATGAGGGAGTGGCCATTATCACCATAGTTCTGAATATGATTAAGGCTGAAGAAAGCTATTCATCATACTCAAAAGCCATTATTGCTTTTTTGTTGTTGTTGCACGTAATACCAACTGTTTCTTGTATTGGCCATAGAGTAAAACAATGGCAGAGAGAGAGAAACACCTCGATGAATGAATGAATGAAGATACTGTACCGAATTATGGGGGGGGGGGTACCTCGGGACGCCGCATCCGGGACGCGAACCCATGTCCCCCACACCGCAAGCGACAACATTAACCAGTCGACTAAAGGGCCCGACCCGTCGGCCAAGGGTCAACGTGTCTACGTATCCATGCACGTTACAATACATTGGTATACTTAATTAGCGCTCATCGACACTAGACTCACAAGTCAGTCTCTAAACGCTTCGCTCAACTAGAGGCTGAGGACATTCTCCCCGCTATCGTTGCTAAAACTGGGTGGAAACAATTAGAGTTTTAAAAAAAGTTAATTGCAGAGCCAATCCAAAGTCTTCAGGCCGTCACACTGGGGCGGTGACATGCAGAAGTCGTGTGCTTGTAAACACTGTCGTACCAGTGTAACCAGGTTAAAATTAATGTTTTTATTTTATTTTGTTTGAGTATGAAATATCACCAAATCCTGTCTGTGTGCTGTTATTTGTATTTACTACATTTTATTTTATGTCATTATTTACTTTTACGTTTTACAACGACCGTCATATACGTGTACTGTCGCTTTAAGAGAGAGGTATTGTGGGTACACGGAAGAGGGAACGCGGGAGAGGCCATTTTTGTTTTGTGGGGGGAGTCTCAAGCAGCGATCGAGCCGAGCCACGCGTGTTTCTTACCGTAGGACAGTTTTGCTGGTTGAGGAGAACGTAACCTTGAGTATCCCTGTAAGAAGATACTGCAAGCTGTGGGATAAAATACTTGTTTATCCTTTCTTACATCGGAGTCCCGTGGACGGTTTCTCCTAACGCACACGAGTGAAGTCCGGGCAGTGGTTGAACTTCGACCCCCACGTCCGTAAGAAACACCGCTCCCGCTGGAGGACTGGACGTTTGTCGAAGGGTTTGAAACCAAAATAAATGGCAAGGTGAGCCAAATGGAGTCCTGTGTGTCCCCCCTCCTTCCTTGATCATGATGATGATGATGATGAGAGACTGAGGGCCCCCCACAACATCTGGGACCCCACCGAAAATAGAACACAACGCAGAGCTAATGATGAGCGTGACGGGCGTGCAGCAGGCTGACCAGCATAGAACAGCATAGAACTGCCCCCGTTACACCAGCAACACTTGCATATAGGATGGCTCAGGCGCAGTCACCGAAGAAAACTAGATAAACAATACACAGTCAGCGAGCTAACATTAATTATGGTTTCAAACTCACCATTGCACTACAGTGTGTGCTTCGTCAACAGCCACTCCAACCAACCGCTCCCGAAATGACGGTGTTTGCAGAAGCCGTCTCCACTTTGCTTGGCCAACAGAAGTTTCTGGTGTGCCAAACACAAGGGCGGAACCACCGGCGGCGATCTGGTCATCGCTTTGTCCTCGCTTTGTCCCGCGTGTGCGGCAGGAAAGCCTTCTGCTTTCAAACTGCCCCTGCTCCTCCATTATCGACAGCAAAGGGCACATGACCAGCACCATATATTTATGTCCCTGTGCGGACAAGTCGCAGACAGCTGGCCAGGCTTGATAGACCAAGCTCTTCCCGTAATCAGTTGGTAAACAAGCAAACACGTCTTTCTTGTCCTGGGTTAAAAGTTTTAAACAAAGCCGCTGTAGATCCTTAATTGCACCAATCTTGTGGACTGAGCACACGTTCAATAACACTGAATCAAATGATCTAACGTTACTCGGGACAATCGTTTTCTGTGTTTTAAAAAGCTCTTTCGCTGTATCTCCAGTTTGTTTCACTACTACGGAGGATGGGGAGAGAGCAGTTTCCGGTAAGGCGTGTCCTTGACACACGTAAGGGGCGTAGCAGTAAGGCGTAGGCTTGTTAGCGGCCATTCTCGGCCGCCCGCGTGATTTTTTTCGTACCCGTTTTCCGGGAACTCTGCCTCTGATTGGCTAGTACTCGTTGAGAGAACGTTCACCTGGATTCCGGGAAGACCCGCCCCTACTCTATCTCTGATTGGCTAACCCTATCCCTAACCCCACCCTAACCCCACCCTAACCCTAACCAACCTAATCAACGAGTACTAGCCAATCAGAGGTAGAGTTCCAGGAAAACGGGTCGAAAAAAAATCACGCTTCCGCCGTTCTAGCAACTGTCTTGCATTTAGAACTCCCCAGACGATTGGTAGGCGGAGATCTCCGATTGTCTGGTATCGCGAGACTACATGGACACGGGAACCATTGGCGGATAACTGTAAAAGATGACCTAAAACACCGGAAATATGCAAAAGAGAAGAAGCAAAGCCAGTGGATTTGAAGGACTGTAGTTACAATACTTATGACGATGAATTAATAGAAACTGTCAAGCACGAATAGGCATCTCAACGAAATATCCATCTTGTTTAATGAATTAAAAAGGTAACGACACAGTGTTTAATGTTATGACGGTACATAAAGTTCCAACAAAATAACCTTTCAAAGTGTTTGATGTAGATAGTACTAATGAATTAGCTTATAGGCTATGCTTTCTTATCTGTCGGGACTGTATAGGAAGACCACTAAGTTCTGTATTTGTCAAAGCTTGCTGTTGTTTGCAAAGCACTGACAAATGCTTCTATTCCTAAACGTATTTGCCATATAACATTTAAACACCAATAAAATATGACTGCAGAATGTGATATTGTTGCTCGATGTGGCGGCTTTGCGCTCCTCTTACCAGCGCTTCTAGTTGTTATTAATATTGACTGTTATCATCTCAGGCGGTACGGTTGCACAGTGGTTAGCACGGTCACCTCACAGCAAGAAGGTCCTGGGTTTGAACCCCAGGGTAGTCCAACCTTGGTGGGTCATCCCGGGTCGTCCTCTGTGTGGAGTTTGCATGTTCTCCCTGTGTCTGCGAGGGTTTCCTCCCACAGTCCAAAGACATGTAGGTCAGGTGAATCGGCCATACTAAAGTGTGTGTGTGTGTGTGTGTGTGTGTGTGTGTGTGTGTGTGCGCGCGCGCGCGTGCGCGCCCTGTGATGGCCTAGCGGCCTGTCCAGGGTGTCTCCCCACCTGCTGCCCAATGACTGCTGGAATAGGCTCCAGCAACCCCCTGAGAGCAGGATAAGCGGTTCAGATGATGGTTGGATGGGTGGATGGATATTATCATCTCCCTAGGGGAAACGAGGGCGAACATTCACTATAGCTGCCAAGAACTTTTCTGCTGATGATTCTGCACCACCTAAGTTGTATTTTATCATTAACTGTATTGTATTTTTTTTTACTTTATACTGCTTATACTTTGTATATCTTATATTTCTTATCTCACCATTTGAAGTTGACACAACTTTATTGAATCTTGAATTTCTGATTTTGATGTACAGTTAAATATTTGGGTCTTTTTTTGTTATTTGGAACCCCCCCCTCCTTGCTTTTTCTTCCCAATTTATCCAGCCAATTACCCCACTCTTCCGAGCCGTCCCAGTCACTGCTCCACCCCCTCTGCTTATCCGGGGAGGGCTGCAGACTACCACATACCTCCTCCGATACATGTGGAGTCACCAGCCGCTTCTTTTCGCCTGCCATGAGGAGTTTCGTCAGGGGGACGTAGCGCGTGGGAGGATCACACTATTCCCCCCGGTTCCCCCTCCCCCCGAACAAGCGCTCCAACCAGCCAGAGGAGGCGCTAGTGCAGCGACCAGGACACATACCCACATCCGGCTTCCCACCCGCAGACACGGCCAATTGTCTGTAGGGACACCCGACCAAGCCAGAGGTAACACGGGGACTCGATCTGCCGATCCCCGTGTTGGTAGGCAACAGAACAGACTGCCACGCCACCCGGATGCCCCATATTTGGGTCTTTTTATCAACTTTTTTTTTTGCATAATGCATATACACCTCTATTTGTGAGGATTAGCAACATTGAGGAGGCTTCTTCAGAGGTTTGTCTAACATGTTCGTACTTATATATGGACTCACATTAAAGACTGAGAGAAGAGCCAAAATCTGCTGGTTACATGTGCAGTCCATCCATCCATCCATTCTCCAAGCCGCTTATCCCAAACGGGGTCGCGGGCTATATGTATAGTCTCAAGCTCGTTTTAGGCATTGCATTTGTTTGTTTTTTTGTGCAACAAGAAAGGGGTTGGGGAGGTTTTTGACTGGTATGACGATATATATTTACATTGTACAGGAGTGTGTGTTGACAGACGCTGGATTCACATCATAGCTTCATGACTGGTGTGTGCAGTGATAATCTGTCTGGGCAGCTGACCCGTAATCAGTGTGTAATTGTTGTGCGGTGGAACCGATGAGGCTACTTGATGACCCAAATGACGTACCTGAGTTCACCCCTGCGTTCTCTATGCCTCCAAACAAGACTTCTGTATCACCAACACAATGTACACCAGAGGGGAATGCTGATGTGTTGCAATGGAGTCCGGCACACTGATTTGCCTCCGACTTTTCCAGTTGTGTCAGAATCTGTTCCATGAGGCCCATAGGCCATATCTCCCCAACCAACCTGAAGCCAGATAAGACTAGATGACCTCTCGGTCTGCCCCGGTGGAATAACAGTGATTACAAGGAGCCGCGCTCTGCTCTGGAGAAAGCCGTGGGATAAGAGACAGACCAGTGACACATTGTTCAGATATACGCCCACATGGATGAGATATATCGGTGGCGGATGCGCCTTGAGATTTTCTTTTATTGAACACGAAATAGTGAAAGTTACACAAAATAATAGTCACTTGATTAAGAGTTGATGGGTTTACAATGGGTTTCCGTGACCCCGATTGGGATAAGCGGCTTGGATAACGGATGGATGGATGGATGGATGGATGGATGGATGGATGGATGGGTGGGTTTACAATGATCATGGCTGACAGCTTCTATCAGATCCTCTGTATGACTTGACTGGAAATGGTAGCAAAAGGGTGCTGGTCCACTGGTCAGGTCTCACTTAAAAAAACCCTGCTGTTCTGACCTGCTTTAAAAGATGCCGGCTGGGTCACGCAAGAGTCAAGATTCAAAGGTTTATTTGTCCCACACTTCCTGTACAGATACAATAAGCGATCCAAACTCCAAAACTGTGCAACAAAAGACAAATGGAACAACAATAACAACAAAATGAGAATAAAATAAAAGATAAAATCTAAAAAAAAAGTTATCCGGGGAGGATATAGAAGGTATAGCTCAATAAATATTGAGATACAATGTGCAGTCACTGTGCAACTACAAGTACAAGTGTGCAAATAGAGTGAATGAGGAAAGTGTCTTGAGACAGTGGACTAATTCAGCATTGTTCCCATGCTGAGGTTCAGAGTTGGAGTCCTAGCATCGCCTCCGGCTCAGCTGGACATCACTGGGAACTTTGGCCTTACTTGTTCCCAGAAAGGCGGTTCAGGTGTGTAAAAGATACCAAAGAAGAAAACAAGGGAACGCAGAAGAGGACTTCTTCACCGCCAAAGAACCGACAACCCTGTTTCATCTGCTCGGAGACACAGGCAAGCACTTCTTTTGTTGGCTCAGTTGTGTGTGTGTGTGTGTGTGTGTGTGTGTGTGTGTGTGTGTGTGTGTGTGTGTGTGTGTGTGTGTGTGTGTGTGTGTGTGTGTGTGTGTGAATTTGGTGGGTGCAACCTTCCTGGCTCTTTCTAAAATTACATGAGGCTGAAGCGGCTAACATGACTGATGAAGACCCTTAGTGTTACACACACACACACACACACACATACACACACACACAGGCATGGTGGCTGTGTTCCAGCTAGAGATTACCAAAGGCGGAAACACACATGTTGGGGTGTATTTACGTACATACTCGTGTCTCGTGAGCTAATTTTCCAGTGGAAAGAAGAAAACAGAAACAGCTCCTCCTTGTGTCCGTGACCCTCTGCTCTTCCCTGTGTAGATCAAAGGACATTTAAGGTGGACTGGCGGATTGGAAACTGTGTGTGTGTGTGTGTGTGTGTGTGTGTGTGTGTGTGTGTGTGTGTGTGTGTGTGTGTGTGTCTCTCTTTCTCTCTGTCAGTGCCTGTGTTTGTGCATGAGACCCCGTCCTAACAAGATAACAGTGGCTGGCATGTGTTTATTAGTCCTGCTTTGTCAAACCAAATCTGTACTAATTGTGGCGATTTCAGCACTGTTTCTGAGTGCTTCACTTTTGGAAAGGCTGCTATCATGCACCTACCCGACACATTTCATTTCATTGGGCAAAGGGGACAAAAACAATTAGGCTGAGATCAAAGGAGGTGGAATCAGTTCATCTGGATACAATGTTTATTGACAGAATGATTCTGTCAATGAACATTGTATCCAGATTCAAGATTCTTTATTTGTTACGTCTCATTATAAAAGTATAAGCGAGTACAATTCTTGAGTTTCGGCTCCTCAACACTGCAGCAGCAATAGTAACTGAACAACAACAAAACAGAACAAAAAAACAGCAACAATAATAGTGTGTGATGTATGTAAGGTGCTGTGTGTGAGTGTAGGCCCAGCCCCAATAAATGTGCACACATATGTGTGTGTAGTTGTCTGCATATCCGTGCGTCTGTGCATGCCAAGCTACCTGTGTGTGTGTGTGTGTAAACTGACGATCTGCTGAAGACCACAGGTCAGTACCATCAGTCCGGCACCAGGCTTAGTGTGTTTTAATGTTCTTTGTTCAAAAGCCTGGTTGCTTGGTGGAAAAAGCTGTTTCGGAGCCTACTGGTCCAGGCTTGGGAGGCTGTGGTACCGCTTGCCTGACGGTAGCAGCTGGAACAGTCCGTAGTCGGGGTGGCTGGGGTCTCTGATAAGCCTACGTACGGGCTCTGCTGACACAACGTCTATTGTATACGTCCTGGATGGAGGGAAACTCGTATCCACTGATGTCCATGGCCGTCCACACAACCTTCTGCAGTGTTTTGCGGTTGTGGGCAGGGCAGTTCCCATGCCAGGCGGCCACGCATCCAGTCAGGATGCTCTCGGTTGTGCCTCTGATTCACTGAACTGATGGACTGATTCAACCTTGTTTGATTTCCTTACCTGGATTATTGAGCATGCATCAAGACAATTAAGCTGAAATGTATCCCATTACGCTTTATTCAAGATTTTAATCTTCCACAGATGATCCTTTTTGCTTGCATTTCTGATATATCACTCTGATACGGCGTCCTTCTGTAACCTTGTGTCAACCAGAAATGCAGTTCGAAAATTGTGCGTGAGGTGTGATTTGACATTGGGTTTCAATTTTTGAATTGACATCGATATGGTATAAACAGAGCTGACTGATACAGCTGACTGAACCCTGGCATAATCAGTCTGGTAAAATCAGTGGTGCACGCACACACACACACACACACACACACACACACACACACACACACACACACACACACACACACACACACACACACACACACACACACACACACACACACACACTTCCCCCTAGCTTCCACTGCTTTATTGAGCATCTGGGCTCAATTTCACACATCAAAAACATGAGGAAAAGCACAGCTGAGGTTGGCAGTGTGTGCATACACTGTGTATAGGAAAGCAGCAGTCCCAGTGGAGGCAGCGTTTACTGTTGATGTTTTGCTCTTTGTTCTTTGTTTTCAGGCTACTACCAATAATGCCAGGGACACAAGTTGGCACGGAGACAGAGGGCAGTTGCTTTGCAGGGGGCAGGCTGGAGTTACAGTTTGGGAGCATGTGTGTTTGCATGCGTAAGTATGCAGGGTGACTTAAGATTGGCTGCCACGGTGGCCGCCCACCACCTTTGACCATACAGGTACACTGCAAGAGCATGCACACACCCACGCATTCACAAGTGCACACATTCACAAGTTGACATGTGCTCACATCTGGACACGTTCACCTCTGGCGTTCACAAATGGACACACATGTACATATGTGTGGTGACACGCCGATTCACCCTGCACACTCGCGTACCATGGGTGGTGGGCCGCTAGCCCGTTGAAGCCTGTCTAGTCCCAGCAATAAGTGGAGACAGGGAGTCAGGTAAGTTCTCCTATTGTTAATATACCCTGGGAGGATCATGTCATCTGAGTTGTGTTGCAACTAGTAACGCCTGGACTTTATTTCGAGATTGATCCCTGCTGTAACACGTGGATATCATGATGATACCTCACACGCGGACAGTGCCTCTTTACTAACAGCAGAGTGAGACCGCCAACAGGATTTCTGGATCTGTGTTCATAATCCTCACCATCACCATCATCCTAATCATTTTCTGACAAAGCCTCTCAGTCCCCATCACCCTCCCTCATTTCTTCTTGACCATCTCGTTCGACATTAAACCCATTATTAATGGTTTTTGTCCTCCTAAGAAGTTTAAAGGGCTGCTTGTAATCAGCTTTGTAACTCTAAAGGGAAATCCTCCCCATAATGACCATACCCCAAAACTAATCTCATTTGTAGTCACAGGATCACCCTCGTTCTCTTTCGCCGTCTGCCTTTTTCTCCTCTTTCCCTCTCTTCTTTGTCTCCTTTTGAATGGGGCATGGATTTCCACCGTGTCTCATCGTTCCCCCGTTCCTCCTCTCCTGCCTCTGTGCTTCTTTTTCTCTCAACACAAGAATATCTCAGCATCTGCAGAAAACCCATCATGTTCCTCATTACTATTAGAAAACGTTTTATGCCATCTCATTGCTGCCATATTTCTGGTCTTGTTTGACCCCCCCCCTTTTTTTTTAAACCAAATTCCCACTTTCTAAAGTTTCTTCTCCATCTACTTTTTGAACAGAAGTATGTTATGCATGGATGGACAACAGTTGCTTGTGATCAAGCAATTTGATTGGCTGAGAGTTGTGCATTATTTATTATAACATTGCCAGAGCTGCATCACCTCATCACTACATCACTGCATTGCTGCATCACTCATCACCATATCACTCCATCATTCCATCACCACATCAACACATCACCGCATCACCGTATCATTGCATCACCACATCACATCAACACATCACTCCATCACTGCATCACCACACCTGTATTATTACTAACAGCTGATTTCAACAACAGCTAATTTCAATAGCTATCCTCAAGATCCTGTGTTAACAATAGATATGTTTCAAAATATCCATTAACTATCCTGACAGCCTGACTCATACGACGCCACCGTCAGATGCCACCACTCAAGTGAACAAGCTTATCTGATGCTAACACGTCTAACAGCGTACACCTTCCTCTCTTACCACACAAAGAATGGCAGTGTACAGATTAACATATACCAGCAAAAATGATTCTACGCCTGAAAAACAGCAAGCTAGCAGTGTTTACTAATGTTCTTTCATTTTATTTCCTCTGTTATTGATTGTATTAATGTCATTTGTAGTGTTAAAGTATTAACTTACAAGTGACGTTGCTAGACGTGAGGAGCCATATCTAAAACATTGAATATAATTTAATCCGTGATATCTGTTGGATGTGGGATGCTAATCTGAGGCATGGTTTTGGATTCAAACCTATCCCAGAAAGCATAAATTGTTGAAAAATCTAATGAAGTGGCTGGAATAGTTATATTCTGTAGTTTTTGCCCACTTCGGCTACGTGACATCAATCCCATCCCACTTTTTGAGACTGTCAGCCATGAGGGACAGTAAGAGAGGGTTAAACAAACATTGTTAAAGTATCATGGTAGCAATGGTCATTTGCACAGAACTCTATGAAATGCTCGTACAAATAAATGAGCATGCAAGCTTTTGTATAGTCTTTGCTTAAGCGAGAGGTCACTACTTTCAAAGGAACCATTGTAAACAAATGGGGTCCATCATTTGACATGTTGTGCTATCTGCTCGAGAGATTAGCTGAGAAATGTTGAAAAGGCAATTTGTGTGTCAAGAAGGGCTTCTTTGTCAAAACGAACAGATTGCATCCAAGTTTCACTCTTAGATATAAACCATTTGACAAAGTACCGTATGTTAAAAATCTGAGATGACCTTTGAATAAAAATGGCATGATTATAGGCCTTTTGGCAACTTAAGTATTATCCACTTATACTGTACAGCTAAAGAGCAAAAGACAGCACCTGGCTGCCGGAACATTCTACAAATTGCCACAGTGCTAGGAGAGAGATAGACCATCCTGCAAATCACCAAGTGATGTAACCAGCATTACTGGGAGTTGAGATTAGTATGTCAGACAGCAAGTACACAGCTCCAATTTCTACCTCAATACTTCTTCGATAATGAGAAGTGAAAACTTTCAGCCCCCACTTGAAAACCATTTGTGCTTGTGCGGGTCAGAGAGCCTGGAGACACACACAGCCTGCGCTGAAACACATGAAACAGTGATGTGAGAACCAGCTGTTGCCTGGACCCCATTGACATGTGGATACACACACACACACACTGTCATTACTGCACATACATGAACATAGTCATACTGTGGACATGCACACACAGGCACAGATGCAGGCATACACACACACACACACACACACACACACACACACACACACACACACACACACACACACACACTGTCATTACTGCACATACATGAACATAGTCATACTGTGGACATGCACACACAGGCACAGATGCAGGCATACATACACACACACACACACACACACACACACACTGTCATTACTGCACATACATGAACATAGTCATACTGTGGACATGCACACATAGGCACAGATGCAGGCACACACACACACACACACACACACACCCCGAGTCTAAGGATTTCCTGCTTGGGAGCTCCACTCTTCAGAAGTGAAATGAGGACAATCATGCAGCAAAACGTTTTTGCTGTGTATGAAAACCATTTTCATTTCATTTTCTTAGGGGGAGGGGAAGTAAGCACAAAGAAAATTACAGCCATGAAAGGGAAAGAAGGGATCCAAAATCAGACTGTAGTGATTATGGATGTATGATGTAGGAGGTCCTCTCTGGGTTGAGACACATGGCTTAAAAAGTCACGACACGTAATCATATAATTGTGGGTGGGATCAAGTATTCTTCTAGGGAAGAAAATGTGAGTTCTTGGAAAGTGTACTGAGAAATGGCAAAATACAAATCCAGCATAATTGAACTTAATAATAGTGTCAGTGATGATAGTGAGTCTGGTAATATTCCTCTTGGGATTACATCTTTAAATCCACCAGTCAAATTACATTGTCATTTAAGCAATCTTATTTATGAAGGGCAGGACCCTGCAAGAACTTGACTCCAATGCCAGGATGCAAGTTTTTGCTCCATTGATAGCCCATTGATTCAAACATTTATTTTGTAGACATTATTTGAGTGTTCGTGTACAATTTTGATGAAATGGTTTCAACGCATGTACAACTCTTGTTTGACTTAAATATGCTGTCCGTCCATCAAAAAGCTGGCTTAGTTTTGGAATAATATGATACCGTACCTATGTACCCCTAACGAGAGCAGCCGAAATTACAAACCCCAATTCCAATGAAGTTGGGACTTTGTGTAAAACGTAAATAAAAACAGAATACAATGATTTGCAAATCCTTTTCGACCTATATTCAATTGAATACACTACAAAGACAAGATATTTAATATTCAAACTGATAAACTTCATTGTTTTTTTTGTTGTTGCAAATATTCACTCATTTTGAATTTGATGCCTGCAACACGTTCCAAAGAAGCTGAGACAGGGGCATGTTTACCACTGCGTTACATCACCTTTCCTTTTAACAACACTCAATAAGCATTTGGGAACTGAGGACACTACTTGTTGAAGCTTTGTAGGTGGAATTCTTTCCCATTCTTGCTTGAAGTACGACTTCAGTTGCTCAACAGTCAGCGGTCTCCGTTGTCTTATTTTGTGCTTCATAATGCGCTACACATTTCCAATGGGAGGCAGGTCTGGACTGCAGGCAGGCCAGTCTAGTACCCACTCTTTTACTATGATGCCACGCTGTTGTAACACGTGCAGAATGTGGCTTGGCGTTGTCTTGCTGAAATAAGAAGGGACGTCCCTGAAAAAGCCGTCGCTTGGATGGCAGCACATGTTACTCCAAAACCTGTATGTACCTTTCAGCATTAATGGTGCCTTCACAGATGTGCAAGTTACCCATGATGCCATGGGCACTAACACACCCCCATACCATCACAGATGCTGGCTTTTGAAGTTTGCGCTGATAACAATCTGGATGGGCCTTTTCCTCTTTAGCCCGGCGGACACGACATTCATGATTTCCAAAACAATGTGAAATGTGGACTCATCGCACTTTTCCACTTTGCGTCAGTCCATCTCAGATGAGCTCGGGCCCAGAGAAGCCGACGGTGTTTCTGGGTGTTGTTGATATATGGCTTTCGCTTTGCATGGTAGAGTTTTAATCTGCACTTGTAGATGTAACGACGAACTGTGTTAACTGACGATGGTTTTCCCAAGTGTTCCTGAGCCCACGTGGTAATATCCTTTACAGAATGATGTCGGTTTTTAATGCAGTGCTGCCTGAGGGATCGAAGGTCACGGGCATTCAATGTTGGTTTTCGGCCTTGCCGCTTACGTGCAGAGATTTCTCTGGATTCTCTGAATCTTTTGATGATATTATGGACTGTAGATGATGAAATCCCTAAATTCCTTGCAATTGTACGTTGAGAAACGTTGTTCTTAAACTGTTGGACTATTTGCTCACGCAGTTGTTCACAAAGCGGTGAACCTCGCCCCATCTTTGCTTGTGAACGACTGAGCCTTTCGGGACTGCTCCTTTTATACTCAATCATGACACTCACCTGTTTCCAATTAACCTGTTCACCTGTGGAATGTTCCAAACAGGTGTTTTTTGAGCATTCCTCAACTTTCCCAGTCTTTTGTTGCCCCTGTCCCAGCTTCTTTGGAACGTGTTGCAGGCATCAAATTCAAAATGAGTGAATATTTGCAAAAAACAATAAAGTTTATCAGTTTGAACATTAAATATCTTGTCTTCGTAGTGTATTCAATTGAATATAGGTCGAAAAAGATTTGAAAATCATTGTATTCTGTTTTTAATTCACATTTTACACAACGTCCCAACTTCATTGGAATTGGGGTTTGTAGCAGTAGTAGTAGTAGTAGTAGTAGTAGTAGATGATACCGTACCTAAGTACTGATATACTAAATCATAACAAAGACGGAAAAATAAACAGCTGGATTTCGAGTTAGAGTTTTAATTCTACGGAGCCCCTAAAGGGACATGAGCAAAATGTAATATTCCCCGAGTTTCTCGTGTGGGGAATGATAAAATTTTGCTCATGTCCCTTTAGGGCTCCGTAGAATTGTTCCTAACATACCATCCATCCATCCATTATCCAAACTGCTTATCCTGCTCTCAGGGTCGCGGGGATGCTGGAGCCTATCCCAGCAGTCATTGGGCGGCAGGCGAGGAGATGTTAAAGTGTGTTGTTTCCTTCTACTAATAAGACTTTACAACTCGTTTCAACCCCACTGGGCTATAAACTTTAATAATAACTTCAGCAGGTAAGGTTATACATCATGCTCGGTCCGTTATTCAAGGTGCAACAACATAAACGACCTCTGTGGAAATAAGGAACTAAACAATGGTTCCTAACAATAGTTCCTATTGTTACAGGAGACACCCTGGACAGGCCGTCTTCTTTTCTTTTTTTTTGTTTCCACATTCTCGTCCTCCTTATTCTCAATGGTCAAAGGGGTAGATATGTGCATTTTCTCAATCAAAATAATATCTTTCAGCCAAAAAGGCTTTTAGAGTCAGATCGTTTGAAATTGCACATACTTTTGCACATACACTGCTTCCGGTGTGAGAGGATGGTGGCGCGAACTCACGTTTGCGGTGGCCTCGCCCAGTGCCGACTATGCAGAGTCTTTGTCCACGTCTCCGTCTGCGTCTGTTGTTCTCGTCGTGTGAAGTTTTTATTTCGATCGTCGATTTTTTTCGTGTAATGGCTGGGAGAGCTGACGCTGGACCGGCCGAGGGAGCCAGGTCTGCTGCGTCCTGCGGGCCCAAGGACCACGGCCCTGCACGGAGCTGCGCCCAAAGAGGAAACACCGAGAGCGGTGTGACAGGACGCGGAAGCGGGGCAGGCTAAGCTAACTGCTAGCCCATGCAGACCGGCAATTCCGACAGTCATTGTAAAATTGTATAAGGTGATAGGTAGCCTACTCGTGATTCTCTGACAGGTAGTAAGTCGATGTCACCGATGGGCATCGGTAAGAATGCACAGTGAGAGATGGTCTTCCTTTTATGACTTTTCATATATCTTCACGCACTGAACAGTTGTCTCGATGTACATAGTTTGTATAATGAGTTGCATGTATATTTGTGTTATGAGTTGTGGTTCTGGAATAACAGAAATAAACAATATTATTCACATTACAGTAGCTGCACTATGAAATACACTACTACAGCAATAGACCAGAAATAATTAGATCCTTGTAAGTAAATCACCAAATTTAGTTAGGCTACAACCAATCATTCATCTTACATTACAGGCTACATAGCAATCAAATAACATTAGCCACTCCTACACATTAGTTTACTTCTACCTAACTGCACAGGTTCTTCATGGGCAGCGCCATTGTTATCCCCATGCAGGTCCAATAACTGTAGCTAGCATTAGCTTATTTTAGCTAGGTTCATTCACATCTACGTTGCACAAATCAACAGAAATACAACGGTACTTGCCTCTCGATGGACGCACACTTCGACAAACGATGTCCAAACAAACACTCATTCACTATTCCTCGTTACTAATTCTTAGCTAGTTGTAGAACTTTGGGCTAATAACCACTGGTCAGCACGCGTGTGTCTTCCCCAAACTTCACCGGAGCAACTGAGGACATGACGTGACATGTTCCCTATAGGGGATGAGTGACAACCTAGGTACCCAATAGGAAACAGGCTACTTCACCATTAACCAATAGAAACATAGACTAGGCGGGACTTTAGGAATGAACATGAAATATAGGCCTATTCTAAACTAAAATACTACTCGCAACATCTAAGAGATATTAATAAACTAAAACAAAGAGAAGGATATGGAATCTTCTTAACAGTCATCCTGGCTGGCGTTCGTTCTCTGGACAGTGGGAATTGGACTGTGTTGCACTGAGTGGGGCGTGTTGTTAACTGTTTGCTTTTTTATATATATATATATATATATATATTTGGTTTGTTCTCTCTGTTTTTGCGTGTTTTTGGTGGAGTAGTTTTTGGGACATTTTGGATGTGTTTTTGTCTTTGTGTTGCACTGCTTTGGGCTGGTAGAAACGAAATTTAATTTCTTTGTGTACCCAAGTACATGTAAGAAATGACAATAAATTGTTCCTGATTCCTGGTTTTATTTCCATCGGAAATTAGCTGCAATTCTTATGATGGAGTCACATACTTTTAGGGATTGGCAAATATTAATTTTTTTTTCAATAGCTAAGCTATTACTTTATATATTTCGGTAGCTAGGACTACCAACATATAATTATTTTCATTTGAACACCAAATTGCCTAATACAGTCAAATATTTCAGATCTGTATAGAAATGAATTCTTATACCACATGACCTGGATCCCCAGGGTGTTCGACTATATTTTTGTGCTTCATAAGTGAGTGACAACAAGACAGAGCTAGGCACAAGCCTGAGAACGTGACCCCAGGTCTAAGACTGACCCAAACTTGAAAACATCTGTCCAAACCTGACACAGGGTTTTTGTGAACCTGAATCCAAGTGATGGATCTTAGCATTGATTGTTACAGTATGCTGTGTCGAATATTCTCCTGTATGCATTTATGTCATGAGCTCACCAAAGAAATGTCCCTGTAATGGCAGTAAAGTGAAGGTGAATCTGATTCTACTTTTTTGTCTGAATTCATAGTTTGTAAGCATGTTTGTGCTCATTCAAGACCTGATCGATAACCAATAAAATTATCTCTGACTCAAGTTAAACGGGGTGGTTGCTGTTGGGATTCGGGTGAGAATACTGAATAATCTCTATGTCTGTTTGAAGGAAACAGATAAAGACCCACTGCTTGAAATGAGACACCCAGGAGGATATTATGTGTGTAAAGCGCCACTGGATTTAGCTCTTCAGTTTATCACAGCTACCCTTTGTTAAGTGCTCACCACAAGTGTTGTTTCAGTGTCTGTCTATAGAAGCTAGAGAAGTCAGAAGTCTGGGCAACAAGATGAATGGAAAAGTGGCCGCTCGCAATCTCTTGTCTTCTACGGAGCCAGACACGGCGACAATTGTGTGTGTTTGGGCATTTGTGTGTGTTCGTGTGTGTGTGCGGTATGTGCATGTGGGTCCGTGTGCATGCGTGTTGGTTCAAGGGTGGTTATCGGGTGCAGTGGGCGACAGGAACGACAGCAATGACCGTCCGCTGATAGACAACTTCAAAGCAAAGGAGACGGACGCCGACTGTTTTTGTGTCTGAGTGTGCAGGTCCCTGCAAGTGTGTGGACTGCGAATATGAATGAAAGGGTTATTTCCGTAGGTAGCCAGTGAGGAAGGGACGCAAGCTAGTCAATCATTTCAGAATCAGAATCAGAATCAAGTTTATTGGCCATGTAGGTTTGCACTACATGGAATTTGACGCCGGTTTTGTGGCTCTCTCAGCATACTTAACATAGAATAACAACACTACAAAACTACAAATTTCCTAGGATTATGTTTTTAAGACCAATGGGGGTTGCAGAGAGACACAGAAACTGAGCATTTTTGCATTTCTTTGTGATCAAAAGTCTGCAGAAGTCTTAGCATGTGAGGACTAGAAAGTAGTATTAGATAGTACATAAGATAGAAATGAAGTTCAGTAATAAGCAGTGTCCTGAGGGAATGTGCATCCTATGATTCTACCAAATTTATTGTGTAGTGTTTATGCATGCTTGAATTCAGGCCGATCCCTGTCGGAAAATATTCTGATCTGTTATTCATCTCTGAAGACACCCAGGTTCAGACTGGTAATAAACAGGCCTGTTTGAGACTAAATAATAATTACGACAAATACATCACCAAGATTCACCACCATCAAGTACAGCTTGCTCAAAAAAATTAGAAAAAAAATTCACAGTGCTTCAGTAGCTAGTCATGGGTTTATGGCCTGTGGTTCAGGGAACCCAGCTATGTTTTATAGTGTGCTAGGAATGAAAAATGTCTGCTTTGGCCTCAGATCAAGTCTTCTGATTTTAGAGTTTATCACCATTCTGGGAGCAAGTTCAATTCACGTACAGCACTTTGGGTAATCGAATTGATTTTTGGCGATCATATTCTAACCATGAGTCAGATTCTCCAAATCGTGCAGACTCACATAAATCATATGCACACTCACATTCAGGCACTCGATAACGGACACATGCACATGCACACACATGCACATCGAAAACGCTCTTCTCGTTCCATCTCTCTGCCATACTCACTTGTTAAGTGTGCGCCATCAGAGACACACAGAGACCAGTGTAGTGGTCTATGGCGCCTAAAGCATCACATCTCAGTAGTTCTCAACAATTGTGCCAAGGCACGTTTGCATGACATTGCAAATGTGCATTGGCGGTCCATGTTGAAATCCTGACAGAAGGCACTACCATGGATTGCCAATCCAGAGTCCAAACGCTGTTTTTTCTACCTCAAGGCCTTTAGGGGCATTTGAATTGAAGAGGGTGTAAAAATTATGGTTAAATAAGGAAAGAAACACTGGCAAACAAACTAGGACAATAAAGTGTCAAAGAAAATATCACACTTTATTGTCCAGGGTCCAAGTCCCTGCCAGTCACATTTGCCAGTTCTTTTGTGTGATCATACGATGCTTTGTGGCACATTCCCAATATTGCGGGGGTGTCTTGAAGTCATGTTTTTGTTGCGGAAGTGTGGGAAAACCTGGGATAAACAACCAGAGAATCAAACATTTACATGTATTCAGGATTTGTTCAGGTGATCTCCGTTTTGTAAAGCAGACAGGAAATTAAATCGACACGCTGTAAAAACGCAGCAGCCATTGCTGAGGTTTGGTTACTCTTGACTTTCCATGGCAGAATGTGACCTATATTTCCTGTAAGCAGGCCCCTTTATTCTTGTAATTGTACACCTCATACTGAAAGCCTCAATTTATGATTTGGATTGGACGTTAAATGATGGTGACTAACACACACACTTAAAGCACAGCATGACATTATTCATTTAAGATAATGAGAGCCACCCAGGACCTGATATACAACGTGTCCACTCACACTTGGATACCTTTACTTGGTGCACGCACACACACACACAAATACACACACAAATACACACACACACACACACACACACACACACACACACACACACACACACACACACACACACATACAAATCCACCCAATGTTTGCGTGCACGCACACACACGTGCACGCAGATCGGCACGGCTCTGGTTGTGATTAGGGCAGCAGTTTATGGTTGGGCTTTATTGTACCCTCACCATTCTTACTTATCGGAAGGAAACCTGCAACCCGCCATAAACCTTACAGACGCATTAGTTCTAGTTTGACTGAACAAACCCTTTGCATGTGGTCTCTACACATTATCACCAAAGGTTTTAAGGGTTGCCATTACCCACCCTAATATGTGTACCATGACAGGACACCCACCGCTAATAAACGAGTGCGTATTCCGTTCTAATATTTTCCCTTCGATTGCGAGGACATCGGTATTGTGAGCCATTATGCCTAAGGACTAAGGACATTTCCCCCTTATTAACACTAAATGGCTGACATTAATACTCCTATAGTACTTACAAATGATAGAGAAAATTAAAACTCCAAAAGCCTAGCTGTGGATTACCCTGACTACTGAATTAATTGAACTTACACATCCCACACAATAGTGAGGATGCTGTCAGTTGTGGCTTATTGTCAGTATGCAGTGTGAGTTTAATGAGGAGAGGAGGATAGTTAAGACATATATTCAGAACTCACCTGAAAATGACAGCATAAACTACTACTACTACTACTACTACTACTACTACTTTCAGCTGCTCCCGTTAGGGGTCTCTACAGCGGATCATCCGTTTCCATTTCTTCCTGTCCTCTGCATCTTCCTCTGTCACACCAGCCACCTGCATGTCCTCCCTCACCACATCCATAAACCTCCTCTTTGGCCTTCCTCTTTTCCTCTGCCCTGGCAGCTCCATATTCAGCATCCTTCTCCCAATATACCCAGCATCTCTCCTCCACACATGTCCAAGCCATCTCAATCTTGCCTCTCTTGCTTTGTCTCCAAACCGTCAAACCTGAGCTGTCCCTCTAATATACTCATTTCTAATCCTGTCCTTCTTCGTCACTCCCAGTGAAAATCTGAGCATCTTCAACTCTGCCACCTCCAGCTCCCCCTCCTGTCGTTTCATCAGCGTCACTGTCTCCAAACCATATAACATAGCTGGTGTCACAACCATCTTGTAAACCTTCCCTTTAACTCTTGCTGGTACCCTTCTGTCACAAATCACTCCTGAAACTCTTCTCCACCCTGTCTGCACTCTCTTCTTCACCTCTCTACTGCACTCCCCGTTACTTTGGACAGTTGACCCCAAGTAATTAATCTCATATGCCTTCGTCACCTCCACTCCTTGCATCCTGACCATTCCACTGTCCTCTCTCTCATTCACGCATAGGTATTCCATCTTGCTCCTACTGACTTTAATTCCTCTTCTCTCCAGCGCATACCTCCACCTCTCCAGGCTCTCCTCAACCCGCACCCTACTCTCACTCCAGATCACAATGTCATCCGGAAACATCATCGTCCATGGAGACTCCTGCCTGATCTCGGCCGCCAACCTGTCCATCACCATTGCAAACAAGAAAGGGCTCAGAGCCGATCTTTGATGTAATCCCACCTCCACCTTGAACCCATCTGTCATTCCAACTGCACACATCACAATTGTGACACTTCCCTCATGCATATCCTGCACCACTCCTACATACTTCTCTGCCACTCCCGACTTCCTCATACAATACCACACCTCCTCTCTCGGCACCATCATATGCTTTCTCTAAATCTACAAAGAAAATGACAACATAAGCATTCAAGGAATAAGAGAGAGAGAGAGAGAAAACGAATACATTTTAGCATTTAATCAACTAATATACTGCAGCAGTTGTCATGTAATGTTAATCAACTGTCAGTTAACTTAAAGTTCGGGAAATGCTTTTTCCTTGAAAATGACAACAAACACATTCAAGGAAAAAGCATTCCCAGACTAAATTAACTGACAGTTGATTAACATTACATGACAACTGCTGCAGTATATTAGTTGATTAAATACTAAAATGTATTATTTCTCTCTCTCTCTCTCTCTCTCTCTCTCTCTCTCTCTCTCTCTCTCTCTCTCTCTCTCTCTCTCTCTCTCTCTCTCTCTCTCTCTCTCTCTCTCTCTCACACACACACACACACACACACACACACATTCAATCAACCAACCAATCAATCAATCAATCAATAGTCTGTCTGTCTGTCTCTGTTTTCCTCAGGTGTGTGGTCATCAATTTTGTCCCAGTAAGACAGACAGAAAGTCTTTACAAATGTTGAATAACCAATGCCATAAACAATTCTGAACAACCTAATACTTAAACCAACATTCACATGAAATTTGGGATTTTCCCCTTTCCTTTTGGAAAACACTTTTTCCTTTGTGCACAACTTGCATGGTGGCCCAGTGGTTAGCACTGTTGCCTCACAGCAAGAAGGTCTTAGGTTTGAACCCCAGGCCGTCCCAGGTCCTTTCTGTGTAGAGTTTGCATGTTCTCCCCGTGTCTACGTGGGTTTCCTCCAGATGCTCCGGTTCCCTCCCACCATCAAAAAGACATGCATGTTAGGGTTAATACTCCTGCCTGTGCCCCTGAGCAAGGTAATGGAAAGAAGAAGTTGGTCCCCGGGTGCTGCAGCTGCTCACTGCTCCTATACAATAGGATGGGTTAAATGCAGAGAACACATTTCATTGTATGTATATGTACATTTCAAATAAATAAGCACTGATACTAATACGACGATCACTGAGCACAAAATCTATCAGTTCTATCCACAACCATCAACCGGGTTTACCAGCACAGCACAGGGTCCATAACCCTATATCTGATCGGGGTCAGAGCGTGTCAGGACATCAGAGGGCTGGATAATTGACTGACTGATTTATTTGCCAGTGGGGCTAATGAGGTTACCCCTGGCTAATTCATCTTGTCTTTGTTGTTGTTTCTCTTGGGTGCCTCTGTACCACTCGTGGGTCAGTTGGCTGCAGACTGGCCAGTCTGGACTGGTGGTTGGGGGCCATGGGATTTGTTTGAACACTCTTTCATCCTTGTCATTCACTTGCACCTCCGAGAGTAGTTTGTCCCTTGATGAGTCTCGCCAACAGCAGTTAGTACAAGGTGCTGTCTCAGTTCCCATAGAGTGTCCTTCACTAGGGCCCATTTTGTAGTCCCACAGCTGGGGATTCACTGAAAGTATTTGGGGGAACAAAACACGTCAGGTTATAACAACTTATTACAAGAAAGAAAGCCACTTTATTTTGCCATTGTACTGGTTACAATGACATGTATTCTGCATTGAACCCATCCTATTGTATAGGAGCACTGGGTAGCTGCAGCCCCGGGGGACCATCTCCAGTTCGTCTTTCCATCGTCTTGGTCAGGGACACAGACAAGAGTATTAACCCTAACATGCATGTCTTTTTGATGCGGGGAGGAAACCGGAGCACCCAGAGGAAATCCACACAGACACAGGGAGAACATGCAAACTCCACACAGAAAGGACCTGGGATGGCCTGGGGTTCGAACCCAGGATCTTCTTGCTGTGAGGCAACAGTACTAACCACTGGGCCACCCCACCTATGAGAATGTAGGGATAACCAGCCTACCAAAGAAAACAAAGACAAGGGGATGCTCTCTCATAAACTGCTGTTTATGTTTAGGGTTTAAAGGGTTTGAACAACTGAGTGACTTGTTTCAGTTACAAGTCCAGTTTCAGTTACGTCCACTACACTGTCCACAGTATATGTTAACTTTTATTACCCACCCCTGTTAATAACTGATTTCAGGGATCCGCGGTGGTGTAGCGGTCTAAGCATTGGCTTTGTGTCAATGCAGTTGCCCACTGGGGACCGGGGTTCGCGCCCCGGTCTCGTCAGATCCGACTATGGCCGGATTCGATGAAGGAGCAATTATTGGCAACGCTGTTTTCGGGAGGGGGGCAGAGTCGGCTTGTGTTCATCATATGAATGCGTCTCTGGGTGTGTCGGAAAAAGCAGTGGTTCGGCCTGGAGTCGCCTTGTCACGAAAGTGACGAGGCGTCTCCTTCGAGACTGCCGGCCAGAGAGATGCAGCTAGCGAACGCATACAGTACGAGGGTGGGAGTTTGAACTAGAATAGGGAGCGATTGGCCACTAAATTGGGAGAAAAAAAAAAAATCAGAAATAATAAAAAAAAAAAAATTGATTTCAGTCACTTTTCAAATATTGCGCTCAGCATAGCAGCTAGGTTCAGATTCTGAACCTAAACGTGCACCAAAAATCTGCTTTTTCAGAACTTTTTGCCCCAGATCTTTGCCTTTTCCTGCTTTCTCAATCAAAAAACTGTTTCGGTGTTAAAAATCAGTCTTTTTGCATGTGTCCTGTCTTAGATGGTCACCAAACCTCCTTTGTCACCCATTCCCAACCACAGACCAAGCTTAAGCCCGGAACCGAACCAACATATTGATTGATAATTGGCTGTAATATGGCAAAAATACAAGCGAATCAACATGGGGGATTAAATGAAGCTTTCAAATTCCAATTAAAGCTTATTTATTTATTTATTTATTTATTTATTTGTTCATTTATTTCATTCCACTTGACATGAAAACAGTGTGGTGCAGGGTCTATGTAGGGTGCATGAAATTACTCTTTTTTCCCCTTTCACCGCCTTTCACTAAACATACGACCATAAACCTATCAATCAAAGTCCCACTGACTTTGTAGGAAGGTGCTGTTATAACAGTACTCACCTATCAACATCCACGACACTGCCCACAGTATATGTTTACTTACTTTTGCACTGCACTTACACTGACCTCTCGTTACAAGGGAAGGAAGAAACTAAAAACCCAGGAATCTGACGCTTAATTACCTTTAACTTGCATACGGAGCCTAATTGCATTGAACCAAACCTTTTAGGGACTTCACCTCATTATGGAAAAGATGAAAAGAAAACAAATAGTAATTAAATCTGAAC
Source organism: Lampris incognitus (assembly GCF_029633865.1). Lineage (NCBI taxonomy): Eukaryota > Metazoa > Chordata > Actinopteri > Lampriformes > Lampridae > Lampris > Lampris incognitus. Next base: position 17,099,270 of record NC_079219.1, read on the forward strand.
CTTGGCCTAGCTTTCAGCTCACATTTGCACTCCCAACATAAATACTCCTCTCATGTACTGTTTTGAAGGCAGGAATATAGAATATCTATTCCCAAGAGCCCCATTTTAAGAAAAAGGCTTTACGTTTAAGGGGGGGAAAAAAAGGTTAAAAGTAAATTATTTGCATTTCATTGAGGCTTAAGTGCTAGCCACGCTGGTGTGGAATATCCTGGCTGCTACTGTAAATTATAGAGCATGCAGAGACATCTGAAAACCAGGTAGAGGACATAATTTGGAAAGGTCACCACCAGCAATCAAGCAAATAAGAACATATTGCAAATCTATGTAGAGAAAAGTTGCAAGTAAGACTCAAACATACGCAATTTATACTCCAATTACATTTCTGCAGACAAACAAAATAACCCTGAGTGGGTAACCTTGCAAAAACATATACATCTACAGTCACTGCTTGAGCCGTTTACAGAGCATAACAGTATAATTGTCAGTTAATTAGCTTATTAACGCCTAACTGCATCCTTATGGAAACTGAACACATGAGAGAGGGCTAAGAGGCTTCATTGAAAGTTTGTGTGTTCATGTGTGTGTGTGTTCATGTGTGTGCTCTTGTTGGTGTAACTCTATCTTAGTGCCCCTGCACAAGGATGAAAGAGACTGGAGGCTCTGATTTACGTCGTGAGTGTTAGCCGGATGGCAAACGGAAATGTATGATACACACGAACACACACAAACACACACACATACACACACACACACACACACACACACACACATAAACACACCCGTGCTTACTGTTTTCCATATGGCAGTCCCAGTGAAAAGCTGGACTGTTAGATGCATAAATGACTGGGTGGAAGGGTGGAGCTGCTCTGGCCTTGGTTATGTGTGTCAGGGCCAGCGCCACCACATGTGACCACAGACATCAACCCTTGAGCCATATATTTTACCACAGACAAATATTATTAATATTGTAGTGAATTCAGGGCGCAGCCAGGAATCGAACCTGGGTTCCCCACACAATGGGTGACTGCGCTAACCGGTCAGTTGACTGGTTAGTGCAGTCGGACCCGGGTTTGCGTCCTGGCTGCGGCGGTTCCCGACTGCCCCCTGAATTCACTACATTGGTGTCAGAAGTGGGATGGTGAGACCGTGAGGCCATCGGAAGCACATGCACCCAGAGGCGTGAGGGAGCTGATATGCCAAAGGGGCGCGGGGACGCGCTTCCTGAATGGGGGGGGGGGGGTAGTGTAATGATCATGGATGAGTAGACTTGCTAGCCAGTTGGCTAATGGGTCAGACCCTTTGGTCGAGTGGTTAACGTAGTCTCCCCTGGTGCGGGAAAGTCGGGTTCGCGTCCCAGCTGTGGCGGTTCCCAGCTGCCCCCTGATTTCACTACATTGGTGTCAGAAGTGGGATGGTGAGACTGTGAGGCCATCGGAAGCGCGTGTGCCCAGAGGCGTGAGGGAGCTGGTATGCTGAAGCACAGTGACGTACTTCCCAAAGGAGGGGGTTAGTATAACGAGCATGAATGAATAGACTCACTGGCTGGTTGGCTAACAGGTCGGACCCTTTAGTCGACTGGTTAACGTAGTTGCCCGTGGTGCAGGAGATTAAAAAAAAAAGGTTCCCGTCCCAGCTACGGCAGTTCCCGGCTGACCCCCCAAATTCGCTACATTGGTGTCAGAAGATGGATGGTGAGACCGTGAAGCCATCGGAAGCGTGTGCGCCCAGAGGCGTGAGGGAGCTGATATGCCGTAGCGCGGGCACGCACTTCCCGAAGGAGGGGGGTAGTGTAACGATCACGGATGAGTAGACTCACTAGCCGGTTGGCTAACGGTTTTGACCCTTTAGCCGACTGGTTAACGCAGTCGCCGGTGGTGCGGTAGACCTGGGTCTGCGTCCCGGCTGCAGTGGTTCCCGGCTGCCCCCTGAATTCACTACAATATTAATGTTGCCACTGAGCTCTACAGTGAAAGGTTTGCTGGGTTTCAACTATGGCTACTCTACGGGCATCCGGGTAACGTAGCAGCCTGGTCGGGCGTCCCTAATAGGCTGTGTCTGCGGGTGGGAAGCCGGATGTGGATATGTGCCCTGGTTGCTGCACTAGTGCCTCCTCCGGTCGGTCGGGGTGCCTGTTCGAGGGGAGGGGGATCTAGGTGGAATAGCGTGATCCTCCCACACGCTACGTCCCCCGAGCGAAACTATTCACTGTCAGGTGAAAGGAAGCAGCTGGTGACTCCACATGTATCGGAGGAGGCATGTGGTAGTCTGCAGCCCTCCCCGGATCGCCAGAGCGGGTGGAGCAGCGACCGGGACGGCTCATAAGAGTGGGGTAATTGGCCGGATACAACTGGGGGTTACTCTAAATCAGGGGTCGGGAACCTTTTTGACTGGGAGAGCCATAAAAGCCAAATATTTCTAAATATATTTCATTGAGAGCCATATAGTATTTTTAACGTATAATAAATTAAATATGTCTTACTTTTAATGCGACTTCTGGTGCTGCATGGTTTTGCTGATGGCCTTGTAGTCTGGTTCATACGTGGTGAGGTTGAGCTTCATGCAGGCGTTGAGGCTTCCATCAGTTAAACGTGAGCGTAGGTTGGTCTTAATGTTCCTCATATGCGAGAAAGACTGTTCACATGCATATGTAGAGCCAAACATGGTCAATACGGCAATACTCACACGCTGCATTGTGTGGTATGTCACAGGAAGCTCGTTCCAAGTTTTAAGAATCAGCTGGTCTTCAGGTTGAAGATTTTTAATTTCTGTCCACTTGTGTTCCCTCGCCAGCTCTGCTCGCTGTCGCGCAAGACTTTCCAACTCTCCATTAAGTGACTTGAACTTACTCATCCACATGTCTGATGCCTTCAGGTCAGCAACTTCCAGCTCAAAGTCTCCGATAGAGACCCCGGGGATGCATGTCAGGTCGATTTTGTCCACTGCACACTCATGTGGATGAGTGATGAACTTGAAAAGACCAGTGCGCGCACGAAATTCTCCAAAATGTGCTTTGAATGACTGCAGGAGATTGAACGTAAAGCCAGCTAGCTGCTGGAGATCCAGATGTTGAGTGGAGTCACTTGCTAAGCATGCATCTCTAAATTGTTGCAGTCTTTCAAAGTGCAGAAGACGACCTGTTTCAATGTCCCTGAGAAAGACTTCCAGCTTGCTTTCAAATGCAAACACTGCTTGTTGAAGGGATGAGATTGTATTTCCAATACCTTGCATTTTCACATTGAGCTGGTTCAGATGGCCAGTTATGTCCACGAGATAGTGAAACTGCAGGAGCCAGTCAGTGTTGTCTAGCTCAGGATGCTTGATGCCTTTCATTTCAAGAAAAGTCCGGATTTCACTCAGGCAAGCTGCAAAACGGCTGAGCACCTTCCCCCTTGACAACCAACGCACGTTGCTGTGTAAAAGCAGACCGGGATAATGATTCCCAACGTCTTCTAACAGAGCTTTAAACTGGCGATCATTTAAAGCTCGGGCAACAATAAAGTTGACCACTCGAATGACCAGCGACATCACCTCACCAAGCTCCTGGCCACACGTCTGAGCGCAAAGCGCCTCCTGGTGCAGGATGCAATGAAAACTTAGGATGGCTCTCTTTTCATGTTCACGGAGAAGCGCTACAAATCCTTTGTTCTTCCCCAACATACAGGGTGCACCATCAGTACAGACAGAAATAAGTTTATCCATCGGTAGTTTTTTTTCTTTAGCAAACTCCATGAAAGACATGAATAAATCCTCTCCTCTTGTTGTCCCTTTCATTGGCAAAACAGCCAAGCTTTCCTCACGCAGTGTGTCACCTGCAGCATACCTGGCAATGATACTGCACTGAGATAGATGGCTAACGTCTGTTGACTCATCTAACGCGAGAGAAAAGTATGTCCCGGCGTTTATGTCCTTAATTTGTGTTTCCTCGACTTGATTTGCCATCATGATGCTACGATCGTGCACAGTTCTTGCTGACAGGGGCATGTCTTTTATTCGTTTGATTATCTTGTCTTTATTTGGGAAGTCATCAAACAGTTCATTGGCCACATCAAGCATGAATGTTTTGGCATACTCGCCATCTGTGAATGACTTTCCATTCCTTACTATTGCCAAAGCAGCCGCAAAGCTAGCGGAATTCCCGTCACCTTGCTTGGTCCACACACGTAGTTGCTGCTGACTCGTCTGCACTCTCCGCTGTAGCTCCTCGCGTGCCCTTTTCCTGCTGTCCCCCGCTGGATATTTCGATGCAAATGAAGCATGGTGCGTATCGAAGTGCCGCTTTATATTTGACCGTTTCATCGATGCAATTTTATCATTGCATATTAGACATACCGCAGATCCTGCTCTCTCCACAAATGCAAATTCCTCTGTCCACGCAGCCTGGAATGCACGGTAATCATCGTCTTTTTTTCTTTTCGCCATCTTTTCCGTTACAAGGGTTGAAGCGGATAAACTAGTTGGCTATCTGATAAAATTGATTTCTTCACCTTTACAATGACCCGGACATGCTCGCGAGCCATTGGTTCCCGACCCGACCCACGGGTGACCCGTGACCCGTGAAATTTATCTTCAAAACTAATTTCTGTTTACTTTAAAATGACACAGTATTATTAAGAAATATCACAAGTATTTTAAAATCAGTTCCAAACTGATTTTTTTGAAAAAAAAATAATTTTCAACTCAAAATTGTCTGGGAGCCATATGCCGTCACCGGAAGAGCCATATATGGCTCGCGAGCCATAGGTTCCCGACCGCTGCTCTAAATGCATTGCCCAGTGAATGGCTTCCAAGGTAGGTTTACTTTAGACATCTGCATTTTATATGCAGAGTAGTTATCTCGCGCTATCTTTCAGCATCCATCCTAATGAGGTTGTTGTGGTGGAGAATGTGACCTGAGGGATGCTATGCTCCAGCGTGTTATTAAGGTTATCTGTCAAAATGTGTGTTTTTGTCGGGTATTGGAATGGAAAGTTGTCCCAGCCACAGTCTTAATGTAAGGATAAGAGCCAGACTGTTTAGTAGTCTGAGGATTTTGAGGTTATTGCTCTCAAACACAGGGAATGACAGTCTAACAAAAGCGGAGGCTTTGACGGAGAAAGCTTGGATCATACTGTATATACTATATATATCCTTTGTCCATAGATAAAGGTCAAACGAGAATGGTACAGATGTAGTAAATAGTTCGATGTGCTCGAGGCACTGAAAAGCAGTTGCGTGGAGGACAGAAATTGCTGACTTTCCAATGCCCCTTTTTTCTGCACAATTACCAGGAGATCCACAGAGCGCTACACAGAAACACATCCATCCAGCCATTATCTATGCCTACTTAATCCACTTCAGGCACATGCTGGCTGGAGCGTGTCTCTCTGCAAGTATTGGTTGGATGGCAGGAAGACGCCCTGGACAGGTCACCAGTCCATCACAGGGCCCAAACACACAATGGCACACACACCATTCACATCTATGGGCAACTAGAGACTCCACTTACAATGTTTTTTGGACTGTGGGAGAAGACTCATGCAAGCTCCATGTACTGTAGATGGGCTAGAATTTAACTTTGGACTCTCTTGCTGAGGCAACTGTGCTAACCGCTAAGCCACCACACTGCCCCCTGAACAGAAACACAGAATAAGAATTATGTAATAGGCCCATTCAGATACAATGCTTCATGTGTACAGTGGAAATCCTGGATATGTTGAAATTAGACCCCCACAAAGGGAACACTAAATCTGGATGCTCTCATACGCATGAGAGTTTGGCGTGGGAGAGAAATGCGTCTGCTGCCAGTAATGAAGTTCTGTTCACTGGAACACTTCCATATTCTTAATTCACACTTAATTTAGCTGTAAAGATGTACAGAAACGTTTTGTTAACTTTGTTTTTTTTTTGTCTACTCGTGCTTTATATGCAATTCTTTATGCTTTTGTGTTACATCTATAAGATGAATTTTGACTGGGTTGAGTGGGGCTATCTTTTCTGTACTTTGGAAAAGTTTGGCTTGGGTAAGGATATTTTCTTGTATGTGTAAACTGACTTGGGCAACCAAACCGGTTCTGATTCTGTTCGTTGAGCTCATTTTCTCTTATAGGTTTACATGAGCAATAAAGATGATGCAAAATGTGCCTCTGTCTTTTTTGTGTGTTTTTACATTGAGTGAAAAAGCTTTTGGCATATTTGGGAGCGAGTCCAGGACTGAATTGTCAGAGAAGTTCCTCTCACTCAGGATTGTGGTTTAGAGTTTAGCCCAGCTCACTGGGATTTGCTGACCTGACACAGGTGATGTTGCAAGTTTATGGGTCACAAAGACATTTCCCAGTACGGGAGAAATGATGGCTGTTATCTGAGACTGAGTTTTAGAGATATGACGTGTTTTGCATTTGTTCTCTACTAGTGCCCGTCCTTCACTGGAGCTGTCAGTGATCCAATCCTGATGATGTTTTGGAGTGATGACAAAATTTCAGAACCAGTTTGGTGTATATCGGGCTTACGTTTATATCATCCAAACTACTAACTGTGGGCATAGTTGATGACAGCTATCTGCCAATAAATTGTGAAAGGATTTCTAAAAAGTATTTCATTTTATCTGGTTTATTCAATATGGATGTAGTAAAACGGTATCTTTGGTTGGATGCACTTTTATTATGTGTACTTTTACAAAATTTGGCCAACGCAGACAGGGCCGAGAGAAGCTTAAAGCTGACTTTGGAGAGTCTGAGCGTCTTCTGAAGACCTCGTCGTTTGATCACTTAACTGTATGTCATGAAGACCTAGAGAAAGGCTGTACGTAGGCAAACACACACATAGTGCCAGATGTGAGAACAAGCACACACATGCATGCCCCCCCCCACACACACACACACACTAACAGATGTACTGTGCTGTGTTGTTGAATGCAACGTCACAGAATGATCCCCCACCCGCTATTCATTGATTCAGAATGTCCTGGATCCCCAGGCTTCTTTCACCAAATCACTGCTGAAGAGAGCACAGTTTTCCACTATTACAGCTGCAGCGCTGTACCCAGAGAGCATAAATCTGAAGGACTGAATAAGGCAATTTGATGAATCATTCCAGCCATGTTTGTTTAAATGATGTATCGGGGTGCAAAATGGGCCACATACATGTTTCTTGTAGGTACCCGCATGACCCGGTTTTAAGTTCTCACTCTACTGGGTCCTGATGTGATACTAAATCTCATAAGTAAGGATCTGTGGTTGGTAGAGGTTAAGAAGCCCCGTATTACGAAATATATTATTTCAGGATGCCTTGAGGAGTTGCCCAGTGATGTTGAGTAAGCCTGATTATATTTCCAGAGGATCGCCACAAACAGCAATAATTTGAAAGACATACTGTTACAGATCTAAATAGAATACAGCCCTTGTTTTTGTTGTTGTTTTTCCTTTTTTTTATAGCCACAATCTGTTTACTTGGTAATTTGCCCTGCATTTTCTTATGTTTGGATTTTTCTTTTTTACATTTGAACATACTAGGTCACATATGATCGATTGTCACCGCTACTAAACTACAACTGAGTTATCCACTACTACATTTATAACCAAGCCTTCGTCGCCTTTTTTTGTATTTAACTTAAGTAAATGAAAGGTTTTCCAGGTAACAGTTAAACCGCCAGCTCCCCCCACTGGCCTCATCTGTCATAAATATTTGGCACAAGGCCTCCCGCTGTGCTCCAGCGTGAAATTACACATCTGAAGCGGAGGGTGAAGTTCCTGAGCATTCGCCCACTGGAGTATGCTCAACAGTTATGGCAACTGGTCATTCGCTTTAAGGCGAAAATGGCCCTGGTGAAGGCTAGGTCTGAGTAAGGTATTCATTTCAAATGATCTTATCACCTACCGCAATTTGGATTTTGGTTTTAACAGTCATGGGCTGGTGATGGTGAGTCAACCATTTTTGGTGAACTGTGTCCAGCAAACTGTTTCTTCATAAGTACCTGTAAGTGTGTTGGCAAAGGGGCGCGGTGGCTACGGTTAGCTATTCTACATTTGAACCCCAGACTGTAAAAACAGAATCTATGACTAACCCTCAAGTCTGTATCTTGGTCTATAGGCCTCCCAAGCCAGATAAAGACTTTTTTTATCCCACAACTTTTTTTATTGAAGTTTTACAATCAAAATATTGTATATACATGTAACAAGTCAATGTTTATATTTACACAGAAAACCCCCAGAAAAAACAGCATCCAAACTTCCATCCATCCATCCATTATCTGAACAACTTATCCTGCTCTCAGGGATGCTGGAGCCTATTCCACCAGTCATTGGGCGGCAGGCGGGGAGACACCCTGGACAGACCATCACAGGGCCAACACACACACACACACACACACACACACACACACACACACACACACACACACACACACACACACACACACACACACACACACACACACACACACACACATCCATTCATACCTAGGGACAATTTAGTATGGCCAATTCACCTGACCTACATGTCTTTGGACTGTGGGAGGAAACCGGAGCACCCGGAGGAAACCCACGCAGACACGGGGAGGACATGCAAACTCCACACAGAGGACGACCCAGGATGACCCACCAAGGTTGGACTACCCCGGGGCTCGAACCCAGGACCTTCTTGCTGTAAGGCGACTGCGCTAACCACTGCGCCGCCCACAACCAAAACTCAACATATGAAAAAAAAGAAAAAAGAAAAAAAGAAAGACAACAAAAAACAAACAAAAAACAAACAAACATCTAGCCTGGCCATCCAGCCAATTAGAAAAAACACAGCTTGAATACTCAAGACAAATAAACAATATTATCAAATGAAATTATACAGAAAAAATACAATGGTAAAAAAAAGAAATAGTTAAGGGGTACACCCGGATCACCACACATGTAAATAGACTACCCCAAGTTTATGGGGTGTCAAGTGACCGCAGTTCCTTAACAATTTTAAAGAAAGGACCCCATGTTTTATGAAATCTGGTTGTGGAACCCCCTGTGACACATCTTATTTTCTCCATCTTAATAAAATACAAAATGTTCCTGAGCCACATAGAGTGAGATGGAGCAGTAGGTGATTTCCACCGTAATAAAACGAGGCGTCTGGCCAGAAGAGTTGTGAAAGCTACCAGGTCTGCTTTATATGATGGTAATGGCAGGTCAGCAGGAGAGACACCAAAGCAAGCTGTTAAAGCTGTTGGCCTACTTGGGATCTCAACACTATTTGAAATTGTTTTAAACATTTCTGACCAAAAACTGAATAGGGAAGGGTAGGACCAAAACATGTGACTATACGTGGCCGGGGCCTGGTGGCATCTGTCACAGGTGGGATCAATGTTATCATACATTGTGGCTAACCTAGCTTTAGTTAAATGTGTACGGTGTACAATTTGACATTGAATCAGTCCATATCTAGCACAAACTGAAGAGGAGTGGACCCGCCGTAGAATTACCTCCCACTGGTCTTCTGTGATCTCTACTCCCAGGTCCTCCTCCCATCCCTTCTGAATATATTATAATGAAGAGGGGCGCAGCGAGGAAATCAGTCCATAGATAGCAGATATAATCCCCTTTGTGCAAGGTGAGGGTCTTAAAAAGGGTTCAATAGGAGTGGCATCCGAGAGATTGGGAAATTGAGAACTAATATTATGGACAAAACTACGGATTTGCAAGTACCTAAAAAAATGTGGTTTTAAAAGTGAATATTTCTCAGATAGTTGTTCAAATGACGCAAATATGTTTCCTATATAAATAAATCTCTGAATGTTCTGACACCCAGAATAGACCAGTGGAAAGAACCTCTATCCACCAGGGAGGGGGGGGAAGACAGGGTTCACTGCAACTGGAGCCCATAGAGAAATAGACTGTAAACCAAAATGTCGTCTAAGCTGGTTCCAGATCCTTAGTGATGATTTAACAATAACATTTTTAGAGTAAGAAGAAGAAGAGAAGCTTAAAGGCACATATGCAAGAGCTGTCAATGAGGCAGGGCTAGAAGAAGAGGTTTCTAAATCCAACCATGCAGGGGATGAAGGGGAGTACTCAAACCGAGTCCAATACTGTCATACGCTTAAGTTGGCTGTCCAATAATAAAATCTAAAATTTGGCAAAGCCAAGCCTCCCAAAGATTTTGGTCTTTGTAATAAAGTTCTACCAAGCCTAGGGACTTTTTTGTTCCAGATGAACTGACACAAAGCAATCAATTTTGCGAAAAAATGATTGTGTAAGAAAAATGGGTAAACACTGAAAAAGGTATGAGAATTTTGGTAGGGAGTTGATCCTTACTGAATTAACCCGTGCAGATAGAGACAAGGGCAATAACAACCAGCGTTCAAAGTCTTTATGCAGTTTGCTCAATACAGGGGAAAATTTAATCTAAATAAGTTCTCAAATTTATCTGTGAAATCAATGCCAAGGTATGTGAAGCCGAGAGGAGCAATTTTAAAAGGCAAAGTATGCAAGGGAAAGTTACGAGCTTCTACATTCAGAGGGAACAGCTTGCTTTTATCCACGTTGAGTTTATAACCTGATAGTCTACCAAATGAACTAAAAATTTCAAGGGCAGCTGGAATAGAAACAGAGAGATTAGATACATACAAAAGTAAATCATCCGCATAAAGGGAGGTCTTCTGTTCGACACCAAATCTAGAAACACCAGTTATAAGAGGGTTTGATCTATAAGAGCAATGGCCAATGGTTCAACTGCAATCGCACATAGTAATGGGTTCAAACCGCAGCCTGGACGAGTCGAGTGAAAAAGAGGAAAGTAGTCAGAGTGGGTGTTGTTAGTTCTGACTGAGGCTGTGGGAGAGGTATAAAGCAATTTCACCCAACTGATAAAAGTTTTACCCAAGCCAAACTTTTCCAAAGTACAGAAAAGATAGCCCCTCTCAACCCGGTCAAAGGCTTTCTCTGTATCAAGTGAGATCACAGCCTCTGGCACTGATGAAGTGGAGGGGTTATACAAGACACCGAGAAGCCGTCTAATATTGAAGAAGGACTGTCTGTTTTGAATAAAACCAGTCTGGTCGGGGGAAATAACTGATGGTAATACAGCTTCTAAACGCATCGCTAATAATTTGGAGAGAAGTTTCAAATCAACTGACAGTAATTTTACAGGATGGTAACTCCCACATAAGAGAGGGTCTTTGTTCTTTTTTAGGATTAGAGAGATTGAGGCCTGAGTAAGTGTATACGGCAATTTGAGAGAGTGAAAGGATTCATTATACATGTCAATGAGAATTGGTGCCGATTTATCAAAACACTTCCTATAAAATTTGATTGGGTAGCTGTCAGGACCTGGGCATTTACCTGCCTGCATAGTGTGAGCAGTCTTCTCAAGCTCCTTTATTGTGATAAGCTTGTCCATTCTCACAGCCGAGTCAGAGTCAACCTGAAGAATATCAAGTGGATCAAAAAAAAAAACTGTGAAAAGCAGGGGGATCATTGGACTGCTCAGCAGGATAAAGAGAACTATAAAACGGTTTAAACTGCTCATTAATATGTTTGGGATCCGTGGTTATACCTGTCAGAGTTTGAATTTGTGGTATCTGATGCAAAGCCGATGCTTGTCTTAATTGATAGGCTAATAGTTTATGTGCTTTGTCTCCATATTCGTAGTAAGTACATCTGGATTTGAACAATAATTCTTCAGTGTGGGTGGTAGAAAGAGCATCAAATTCTGCTTGCAATAAAAGGAGTTTATATAAATCTGGCGATGGAGCGACAGACTAGACATCGTTGATCTGTGTAATCTGTTTGGTTAAATTTGCCAATCTCCTCACTTTGATTTTGGTCTCATAAGCACAATAAGAAATAATCTCTCCCCTTAAATAAGCCTTCAATGTCTCCCACAGTCAAGAAGCTGAAACCCCCGGTGTCTTATTAACACTCATAAAAAAGTCAATTTGCCAGGAAATAATAACGGTTGATGAGCGATCCAAAGATGGATTAAGCAAACAATCGAAATCCCTCCTAAGATAAGATGATGTGTGGACAGGTTGGGTATTTAGGAGAACACTGATCTAAAAAAGCAACTATTGTCCCAGTTAGGGCCATAAATATTATGCAGAATCACTGGGGTCCTATAAATTGTCCTGGTTTCAAACACAAGTCTACCATTTGGGCCAGAAGAGACATCAAATAAAATTAATTGACTTATGAATTAAAATTGCCACACCTCTAGATCTGCTCTGGAATGATGAGCAATACACTTGTCCGACCCACCTCCTCCGCAACCTGGTATGATCAGATATAATTTAAGGTGGGTTTCCTGAAGAAAAGCAATATGAACTCCCAGATGCTGAAGATGCCTGAGAACTTTACCGCGTTTAATTGGCTGGTTTAAGCCTTTACAGTGCCAGCTGGGAAATTTTACCACTCCTCCAAACTGCTGTGAAACCTTAGGTTGGTTCATAAACTGGTGCTGGGTGTGAACTGAATAGTAACATTGTAAAGGATGCCCTGATAAAGATTTTAAAATACGGCGACCAGGCTATAGACAAAACAATACAAACAACATCACACAAAAGAAACTGTAAACATACCCGCCCCCTCCCCCTCCCACCCCTGCTGATGTGTCCTCCTAAACCAGACGCGCGCATACCCCACTAACACTAATACACATTAACACACACCTAAAGTCAGACAAAGACTTTTTAACAAAATTTTCTGACTTCCTGTCTCATATTGTTGCATTGCATGACAGACTGTTAATCTTATTCATGTATGGTGTCCAGGTAAACCAGTGACAAACGATCTATCATACATGTAGTGGATTCTTTTGGCCTTCTTCAGCATATAAATAAGGTTACCCATGTATTAATACCCATGTACTAATACCTTATTATGTCTTATGAGTTTTCTATTGATAATATTAATATCGAGGGTGCATGTTTTTCTGATCACATGCCTATTGTATTCAATGCCACCTCATCTAGTCCACTGTGTACTGCCAAAACCCCTGGTTACTATTCCTGTTACGTAAATTCGCTCACTGCAAATCAGTTTGCTGAAGCCCATTAAAGAAATGCCATCGCAACCTCTATATCTTCTACTGCTGAGCTTCTGTTGAGCCCAGATAAATTAATTTCCCTATTCCATCCCTCCTGCTCAGCTACCCTGGACTCTGTAGCCCCCCTCAAATATAGACATCCCAAACTTAAATCCCGCCAGTGGTTGGACAATTCAACCCATTCTCTTAGGCAGGCCTAACAGAAAGCTGAGTGGAGATGGAAAAAAGATCAACTCTCAGTTTCATTTGAAATATTTAAAAACTGTCTGGCTTATTTCCAAACAGCAGTCAAAAAAGCCAAGGCTAAATATTTCTCTGAGATAATCAGTAATCATTCTCACAGACCTAACATTCTGTTCAGCACTATAAATTATGCCCCAATCCCTGTATCTCTCATGATGTTGAAGCATCCATGGATATATGTGAGAAGTTTTTCACTGAAAAAAATTGAAAACATTGGATCACTTTTCTCTCTCCCTCTCTGACACCCCGCCCCACTGCTTATGGTGGTGTGAGGAATACAGTCATGCACATGAAACCCACTACCTCCCCCATGATATTGTGCCTTCCTTTATCATAAAGGGATACTTTTGATATAATTGGCCCTAGCATTCAAGTTATTATTAATTCTTGCTTAGCCTTTGGCACTGTTCCTGCACGTTTTAAATATGCAATTGTCCAGCATCTGCTCAAAATTCATTCCTTGATGTTAAATGTTTAAATACCTATCGGCCCATCTCTAAATTACCATTTGTTTAAAAAATAATGGAGAGATTTGTCTTGTCACAACTGCAACCATTCCTAAATACCAATGAGATCCTTGATCTGTTTCAATCAGGGTTCAAAGCCCTCCACAGCACTGAAACAGCTCTGTTAAAGGTGACAAATGATCTGTTACTCCCTGTTGGCTCTGGGGAAAATGCAATCCTGGTTTTACTAGATCTTAGTTCTGCCTTTGACACTGTGGCTCATGACATCCTTTTGACACATCTCGGACAGTGGGTTAGTATTAAGAGTAAAGCAATAAACTAGTTTAAATTCCATCTTAAACATAGGACATCCTCAGTGGCTATAGGTCAGTTTTCCTCTTTGTCTGCACCTGTCAACAATCGAGTCCATTAGGGATCCATCCTGGAACCTGTTCTATTCTGCCTGTACATACTCCCTCCTGGCAACATTATTAGGAAGCATGACATCTCCTGTCAATTCTATGCTTTTTCCACGATATGGAAAAAGTAATTCATGCCTTCATTATGTCACAACTGGATTATTGTAATTTCCTATATTTAGGCCTTCCCGAGTCTTGATTAACTCAACTGCAGATGGTCCAAAATGCAGGTGCAAGGATGTTGACTGGTGCTAAAAACTGTGAGCACATACGTATGTACCAGTCCTAGCCTGTCTTCACGGACTCCCTGTTCATTTTAGGATTCAATTTAAGACCTTGCTGATTGCCTTCAAATCTCTTAATGGTCTGGCCCCATCTTATATCACATTCCTTATTCATTGGTACTCAGCTCCTAGGTCTCTTAGACCTGATAACAAATCTCTCTTGTATGTCCCACAGTCATGACTAAAATAAAAGGTGACAGAGCCTTTGCAGTTGCTGCTCCATTATTGTGGAACCAGTTGCCATTAGATATAAGATGTGTCTCTTTTTACATCTAGGCTAAAGATACATTTTTATTCACTGGCCTTTTTGGCTCGCTAATCTTTCAATATGCTGTCATGTCTATAATTCTGTATTTATCCTTTGTTGTTTATTGTTGTCACTGGTATGTTTCTCTTTGTGTTTTTTTTTAAAACTTTTTTATATTTTAATGTTATTTTGTACAGCACTTTGGTGCTGTCCTTTGTACAGAACTTTGGTCAGCTTAAGCTTTGTTTAAATGTGCTCTAGAAATAAACTTTGCTTACTTTAATAATATCATTTTATGGTGTGCCTGCTTGACACAGTGTAAAGAAGTAGGATATGGAAGGACATATGTGCTGCGTAGGTGTCAGTCTTAAACCGAGACTGTTTTTCTTGGTTTCTACGAAACAGTGACAATATTTTATAAGCATTATCTGAGCTGAATCCATATTTTTTGGCATTTAACAAAGCAATACTGACTGCATGACTACCTTGCTACAGATTTGTTGATTTCCAGCCCCCCCCCACACACACACAAGTGTCAATCACTGTACAACTGCAGAACAAACAGCTCTAAGTGGTTTGCTGGCATAGTTATTAAATGTTCCAGCAATGGTCACATATCA
Organism: Lampris incognitus; assembly: GCF_029633865.1. NCBI lineage: Eukaryota > Metazoa > Chordata > Actinopteri > Lampriformes > Lampridae > Lampris > Lampris incognitus. The sequence goes on from NC_079219.1 coordinate 17,114,525, forward strand.
CATATTTTCTCCATGCATTATAACAAAGGTAATATTTTTTCAAAGCTTGTTTGATGACTATCATTTCAGTTTTAAAAGAAAGCACCCCATGGAGAGTGGCAGGAATTATTGGAGGAGGAGAGGATGGCGTTTGAAGGAGCAGCAATTTTAAAATTAGGCTTATTTTCTTTCCTTTTTTTTTCTTTCTTTGTTTCAAAGAAGCCGAGGATCTGAGGGTTGTATGCACACACACGCATATATTTACGGCCCAGCAGTGTTTTGGTCATCAAACATACTGGGGTTGCTCTGTGACAATGATGGATGCTTCATGGTTAAATAAACTCCTTTCACAAGTCATGCAAAGGACACAGGGTTAGGGAACCTTTCATAAAACACTTCCTTGGCTCACCAGTTTGCTTCTTTTCTGAAAATACTCAGATTAACTTTGAGGGGTAATCATATCTTTTAAAAAAATCCATTTTGTGTTTAAGTGGTAATACCAGTGAATTTCACTGATGGATCTTGTATCGTTCTAGGCAGTGGTCTTTGCATTAAACATGTTGCTTTGACTGCATAAGGATGTTGAATACTTCATGGTTAGATCAAATCCTTCAACAGGCCATTTGAGGTTAAGGAACTACTGATGATTTCAAAGACATTTTTGTTACACACAACATATGACATGGTGGTGTGGTGAGTGGGATGACTGTCCCTCTGCCATAAGGCCTGAGGTAAAACCTCATATGATGGCCTTATTATATAATTTTGACTCTATTGTAATAAAGGGTGCCCCCTGGGGTCAATCCTCTGAAGGCATGACCAGCTGGGGGGAGATACTGGGGCAGACACACTGGAGGGTTCCTATACAGATGGGTGACAAGTTAAAGGAAAAATCTGAACACATGACCCCTACAGTGAGGGGGTCCGGGGTTCTGTTATGCTGTGGGGGGCATTTTCCTGGTGCGGTTTGCCCCTTTGGAGGGAAGGGTCACTGCAAATCAATCAAAAAGTTATTCTGAGTGATCACCTTTATCCTATGATGAAACATTTCTATCCTGATGGGAGTTGCCTCCTCAAGGATGACAATGCTCCCATTCACAGGGCACGAGGGGTCACTGAATCTTCTTCTTCTTATTCCCTGTTTCTCAGGGGTCGCCACAGCAGATTTTACAGTTTCCATTTGTACCCTGTGAGGGCACAGCACCAATGGCGGCCGTTGTTAACCCGGGCCTTGACTGATCCAGGGTCACTGAATGGTTTGACGAATTTGAAAATGACGTAAATTACATGCTATGGCTAACAACTATGCTATGCAATGCTATGGCTTGCTGTGAGGTGCAGTCGCCTCACAGTAAGAAGGTCCTGGGTTCGAACCCTGGGGTTGTCCAACCTTGGGGGTCATCCCAGGTCGTCCTCTGTGTGGAGTTTGCATGTTCTCCCTTGTAGGTCAGGTGAATTAGCCATACTAAATTGTCCCTAGGTGTGAATGTGTCGGCCCTGTGATGGACTGGCGGCCTGTCCAGGGTGTCTCCCCGCCTGCCGCCCAATGACTACTGGGAAAGGCTCCAGCATCCCGCGACCCCAATTGGGATAAGCAGCTTGGATAATGGATGGCTGGATATGCTATGGCCTTCACCAGGTCTCAACACAATTAAACATCTATGGGAGATTTTGGACTGATGTGTCACCATCATCAAAACACCAAATGAGGGAATATCTTTTGGAAGAATGGTGTTCCATCCCTCCAACCCAGCCACTGGGGATGCACAATATAGTGCATTCTTAGAGCCAGTCCCAAGCCTGGATAAATGGGGAGGGTTGCATCAGGAGAGGCGGCTGGCATAAAACCTTTGCAAATCAAATATGCAGATCATACATCAGATTTCCATACCAGATCGGTCAAGGCCCAGGTTACCAATGACTGCCACCAGTACTGTTGGTCAGCAGGGTGCCGATGGAAACTATGTTACTGTTGAGTGAAGGAAAAGGGGAGGGTGAAGGCATGACCAGAGGCAGTGGAAGAGGGAGAAGAGGAAGAGGAGGAAGAGGAGTGTGGAGGTGAGAGTTGGAAATTTTAATGTTGGCACTGTGACTGGTAAAGCGAGAGAGTTGGCTGATATGATGGAGAGAAGGAAGGTAGATATACTATGTGTGCAAGAGACCACGTGGAAGGGAAGTAAGGACAGGCACATCAGAGGTGGGTGCTAACTGCTAGCCCATGCAGACCGGCAGTTCTGACAGTCATCCTGGCTGGCGTTTGCTCTCTCGGACAGTGAGTTTTTATTTTTATTTTTTTTAATATGTTGGATATATGTGTTTTTGTCTTTGTGTGTTGCACTGGTGTGGGCTGGGGAAATGATATTTCATTTCATTTCATGCACGCAAATGCATGAAAGTGGAGGAAGGGGCATATACACTACTGTTCAAAAGTTTGGGATCACCCAAACAATTTTGTGTTTTCCATGAAAAGTCACACTTATTCACCACCATATGTTGTGAAATGAATAGAAAATAGAGTCAAGACATTGACAAGGTTAGAAATAATGATTTGTATTTGAAATAAGATTTTTTTTACATCAAACTTTGCTTTCGTCAAAGAATCCTCCATTTGCAGCAATTACAGCATTGCAGACCTTTGGCATTCTAGCTGTTAATTTGTTGAGGTAATCTGGAGAAATTGCACCCCACGCTTCCAGAAGCAGCTCCCACAAGTTGGATTGGTTGGATGGGCACTTCTTTGAGCAGATTGAGTTTCTGGAGCATCACATTTGTGGGGTCAATTAAACGCTCAAAATGGCCAGAAAAAGAGAACTTTCATCTGAAACTCGACAGTCTATTCTTGTTCTTAGAAATGAAGGCTATTCCATGCGAGAAATTGCTAAGAAATTGAAGATTTCCTACACCGGTGTGTACTACTCCCTTCAGAGGACAGCACAAACAGGCTCTAACCAGAGTAGAAAAAGACGTGGGAGGCCGCGTTGCACAACTGAGCAAGAAGATAAGTACATTAGAGTCTCTAGTTTGAGAAACAGACGCCTCACAGGTCCCCAACTGGCATCTTCATTAAATAGTACCTGTTAGAGCCTGTTTGTGCTGTCCTCTGAAGGGAGTAGTACACACCGGTGTAGGAAATCTTCAATTTCTTAGCAATTTCTCGCATGGAATAGCCTTCATTTCTAAGAACAAGAATAGACTGTCGAGTTTCAGATGAAAGTTCTCTTTCTCTGGCCATTTTGAGCGTTTAATTGACCCCACAAATGTGATGCTCCAGAAACTCAATCTGCTCAAAGAAGTGCCCATCCAACCAATCCAACTTGTGGGAGCTGCTTCTGGAAGCGTGGGGTGCAATTTCTCCAGATTACCTCAACAAATTAACAGCTAGAATGCCAAAGGTCTGCAATGTTGTAATTGCTGCAAATGGAGGATTCTTTGACGAAAGCAAAGTTTGATGTAAAAAATATCTTATTTCAAATACAAATCATTATTTCTAACCTTGTCAATGTCTTGACTCTATTTTCTATTCATTTCACAACATATGGTGGTGAATAAGTGTGACTTTTCATGGAAAACACGAAATTGTTTGGGTGATCCCAAACTTTTGAACGGTAGTGTAGGTGGACTATATCTTATGCAAGAGGTGCAATCTGAAAGAGATTGGATGAAGGATAGAGATGGAAATGTTCTGACAAGTGAGGAGAGTGTGTTGAGAGAAGAAAATGAGAGAGAGAAGGTTGGATGATGTGAGGATAGTGAATAAAGAAATGCGGTGGATTAGCAAGGAGGAAGTGAGGGCAGCTATGAAGAGGATGAAGAGTGGAGAGGCGGTTGGTCCAGATGACATACCCATGGAGGCATGGAGCTTTTTAGGTGAGATGACAGTAGAGTTTTTCACTAGATTGTTTATAACAATCTTGGAAAGTGAGAGGATGCCTAAGGAGTGGAGAAGAAGTATACTGGTGCTGATGTTTAAAGAGAGACTGACATGCCCTTTCTGAACACATTTTTTAAGATTGGGAGTTTGAATCATAACTGAAAATAAGTGTGGTTTTATGAATTCAAAGCTATTGGCTACTGTCTTCCTGGGTGGTCATTTGGGTGTGGCCTATGGCACGGCAGTGCAATACAACTTGGCGAATAATATGTTCGATGATACAAATAATTGTTAGATAGATAGATGATAGATATTTAGATAAATAGACATATAGATAGATATATAGATAGATAGCAATACGTCGTAGCAAGATCGATAATAAAATCTCAGTAAAATAGCACAAACTCGAGCCAAGTAGCTAGCAGGAGGGGGTGAAAGAACGGCTTCTCCATAGTTTTATAGCATCTCGCTACGGACACACCCTATATGCAAATTGACTGGTGTCGACGTATCCACCGGCACAATTTGTCATTGGACACCATCTACAGTCAATCACAGATCTCTCTCGAGTGGCTGCAGATGCGCTGTTTTGGCCACTGAATTTCTCCGTGGTCACATTCCAACTCGGAACATAGCCTATCAATAGGAATTTTCAGATTTTGATGTCAGTATCACTTTAAGAATAAGGGTGATGTGCAGAACTGTAACAACTACAGAGGTATAAAGTTGATCAGCCACAGCAGGAAGTTATGGGAATGAGAAGCGCAATCTAGGTTAAGAGGAGAGGTGATGATTAGTGGGTAGCAGTATGAGTTCATGTCAGGAAAGAGCACTACAGATGCAATGTTTGCTTTGCCTTGAGAGTGTTGATGGAGTAGTATAGAGAAGGTAGGAAGGAGCTACATTTGTCTTCATGGATTTGAGTTTCCTTTATTAATCCCCTTGGGGAAATTCATTTACTGCAAATTAACCCATCCTAGCTTGATCTGTGTAGCTAGGAGCAGTGGAGAGAAATCATATGACAGGGTGCCGAGAGAGGAGGTGTGGTACTGTATGAGGAAGTTGGGAGTGGCAGAGAAGTATGTAAGAGTGGTGCAGGATATGTATGAGGGAAGTGTGACAGTGGTGAGGTGTGCGGTAGGAGTGACGGATGGATTCAAGGTGGAGGTGGGATTACGTCAAAGATCAGCTACTATGAGCTCTTTCTTGTTTGCAATGGTGATGGATAGGTTGACAGATGAGATCAGCCAAAAGAAGAAGAAAAAGGTGTTCCATCCCTCCAGTAGAGCTCAGAGATTTGTAGAAACAAGGCGCATTGAAGCTGTTCTGGAGGCTTGTGGTGGCCAAACACCTTACTAAGACACTTTATGTTGGTTTTTTTTCTTTAATCTGTCACCTGTCTGTATCTCAGCTGGTCTGAGACCACATTGGGATACCCTGGAAGAGGCTCAAGAAAGTTGCAAGCGAGTTAGATTGTTTCAGCTTTTCTGCTGGTCCTGTCACCACTGCCACTGTGACCCGGGAAAGTGGGATGGATGGATTCCTTCAGGTATGCAAGCATTATTGTTTTTGTTGTAATGCATGATTAGCAGAGGAACAGCTTATAACTCCGCAATGCATATCACCTGTTTGACACTCACCATTTAGATGTAAAGCGTCTTGCTTCTGGATATTGCAGTACGTATTCAGGTGATTTGCTGACAGTGGGGCTTAAATTCAGACCTTTGAAAGTTCTGTTGCAACTTTATAGACCTCTGTGCTGCAACACCGACATCCCAGGCAGTTCATGACATGCAGTTTGCATTTAGGAGAGCCAACCCTCATTAACCTGGGATGAAGATGGGGTGTTCTGAGTAGTATGACCTTTCTATGCACCTCTGCAACTTGCTTCAACTTCAGAACTAACTTCACCACACACCCATCGGCCAGATTAGGCATTACATCATCATACTTTCAACAAACAAACACGAAACACTGTTGTTTTGCAATATTTTGCCTGATTTTAATCATTATTACTAAACAATGAGGCTGGATGTTTGCTTACGCTTAGATGTTTTCTTTTCCCTTTGTTTCTTTATTTGTGGGCATACTTTCTGAAGCACCTTGCAACTCCCTTTCACAAGGGCCAAGTCACCTTTTTCCCCCCACTTAAATAATACGTTTCTTTCACGCTTTATTACGAGAAATATTCAACCTAAGTGATGGCCTCTGTATTTTCTGCATGAAGAAGAACAGAGGGCATTTCAAAATCATTTAAAAAGAACCTTCGTTCTATCATTTAACCATATCACATTAGGAACACAGCCCAAGCAGCGTAGGTCCTGTGGCCTTTATCACGGTATGTTTTGCCTTGAGTAATGCAAACCAGAAAACCATACAAATACTATTTGTCATGAACAGCATTAACTTCATGTTATTTGTTTCTTCTGGCCTACTTTCAGATGGTGCTATCACACACACACACACAGAGAGAGAGAGAGAGAGAGAGAGAGAGAGAGAGAGAGAGAGAGAGAGAGAGAGAGAGAGAGAGAGAGAGAGAGAGAGAGAGAGAGAGAGAGAGAGAGAGAGAGCGAGAGAGAGAGACTTTGCTTTGAGGATAAGAGGAACCATACCGTTGGCCCAGCAGATACATGATAACATCCCTTTTCTCTCCTCTTTGCTACACATTACCTCTCTCTGTCTCTGTTAGAGAATGTGACCCCAATATTACATAAGTGCACATGGTTTAGATTTCCCCCTCTCTCCTTATCCCCCATGCTGCCAACTCTGTCTCCTCCCCCGGTACCCCTATCCTCTTTTCAAAACATAATTTTCTCTTTTTTTTCTCAGTATCTTGTGTACCTCTACCCTTCATCCTCATATATACATATCCGTTGTTCCATTCTGCCAATTTTGACTTCCATCTCCCAAATGTCTTTTGTTACACCTCCTATATCTCTTCTACTCTTTCCTCTATCCTCTTATATCAACCCCCATTCCCCAACTCTCTCCTCATGTTCCTCCCCATCTCTCTGCAAGTCTTTATGCATGCTCATTATTCCAGGTAAGGAAATCACAGAAAGTTGAATCCGCTCAACTGGACACAACGTTTATTGCTCATCACTCATCTAAGTGACCTGTTGAGTCTAAACTGACTGCAGGTATCCCCACCCTTATAAACAATACAGTAGCATAACAACCGAAAACATCGATCGGTTTCATATGCAAACTGCCGTGACCATTAACTAGAGTTACAATGGCCATGTGTACTACTCATAGAGGACTCAGTACATCAGGGAAACCAAACAGATGATGGCAAACAGGATGGCACAACACAGAGGAGCTAACACGTCAGGCCAGGACTCCACAGTCTACAGGCCAGTGGCCACTCTTTCAGGGATGAGGATGTGCACATCCTTGATAAGGAGGAACGCTGGTTTGAACGGGGAGTCAAAGAGGCCATCTTTGATAAGAGGGAAGGGCCATCCCTGAACTGGGGTGGGGGGCTAAGAGTACATTTGTCACCATCTTACAATGCTGCGATTCCAACTATTCCCCAATCTTCTGTGAATAGTACACATGGCCATGTAACTCTAGTTAATGATCACGGCAATTTGCATATGAAACCAGTCGTTGTTTTTGGTCGTTATGCCACTGTATTGTTTATATGGGTGGGGATACCTGCAGTCAGTTTAGACTGAACAGGTCACTTACATGAGTGATGAAACATTTCTCTCACTATGTCCAGATGAACTGAGTCCTCTCAGCCCTTTCTCCTCTCCATCCATCCCCATCCTCCACCTTGCAGCTCACAATTTATGTACCGTCGGCAGTAAATTGAAAGTGCTGCCAGGTAGCTTTCTTATGTTGACATATCATCATTCAATTAATTTTGGTCGCATAGTGTGATGGCTATGGGAGAATGACACAGATCACTTCCCTAGAAGCCTTATTTTCACTTTGCATTTTGTCTGCCGCGGGGTGGAAACCCTCTCGGGAAATATAGGGATTGCTTTACACCACACATATAACGATAGCGATTTTAATTTACCTCATCTGTGAAAACACCCACGCTTCTTCCCTTATAGTCTTTTGAGCTGCTTGTAAAAAATAAATGTTTGCATTTTACACAATGAAGAAAAAAAAGCTTCTTGATTCAAGATTCAAAGGTTTATTTGTCACATACTTAATGTACAAGTACAATGAGCAGTGAAATGCTTTTTTGGCAAACTCCAAAACTGTGCAAAAAAAAAGTTAGAACATGTAAAAGGAATAAAATAACACCTAAAAAGTTAAAAATCTGTGCAGTATCAGAAGGTATACTCTGACAGATATCTATAAACAAATGTGCAACTATTATTCAAATGAACAAATAGGGTTTTTTTTAGGGGGGGGGATTTTTTCCCCCTTTTTCTCTCTAATTGTACCCGTCCAATTACACCACTCTTCCATTACACCACTCTTCCGAGCCATCCCGGTCGCTGCTCCACGCCCTCTGCCGATCCGGGGAGGGCTGCAGACTACCATATGTCTCCTCCGATACATGCGGAGTCGCCAGCCGCTACTTTTCACCTGACAGTGAGGAGTTTCACCTGGGGGATGTAGTGCGTGGGAGTATCACACTATTCCCCCAAGTTCCCCCTCCCTCCTGAACAGGTGCCCAGCTGACCAGAGGAAGCGCTAGTGCAGCGATCAGGATACATACCCACATTTGTCTTCCCACCCACAGACATGGCCAACTGAGTCTGTAGGTATACCCAACCAAGCTGGAGGGAACATGGGGATTCGAACCGCCGATCCCCATGGTATACATGGCATAAGTTATTAATGTTATTGCTATTTGGTGTTAAGTGTCGTTATGGCTGTGATGGCCTGGTGGCCTGCCCAGGGTGTCTCCCCGCCTGCCGCCCAATGACCGCTAGGATAGGCTCCAGCATCCCGTGACCCTGAGAGCAGGATAAGCGGGTTTGATAATGGACGGATGGATGTCCTTATGGCCCGGGGAAAGAAACTCCTGTGTTAGCCTTGTGGTTGTGGAGGCATCTGCCTGACTGCAGCAGCTGAAGCAGTCTGATATTGAGATGATGGAGATCTGTAATAATCCTTCTTGAAATGGTCCTACACTGCCTGGTGTATATGTCCTGTACGGGGATGAGTGTAATCCTGGCTGTTTGCTCAGGTGAATGCACCACTCTCTGCAGGGCTTTTTGGTCTTGTGAGGTACAGTTCCCATACCAAGTGGTGATGCGCCCTGCCAGGATGCTCTCAGTGGCACCACAGTAAAAGGTTTTCTGGATCCATGGGGGGACAATGAACTTCTTCAGTTGCCTGAGGTGATAAAGACACTACCTCACCTTTTTCACAAGATAATGGATGGATGGATGGATGTCCTTGTGTGGTGTCCATGTTAGGGCCTCAGTGATGTGATCACAGAAGTACCTGCAGCTGCTCAACCTCTCTGCTGGGTTGATAAGAGAGAGGGGCGTGGGTCTTCCCTCTTGGTTGTTTTCGTGACAGCTGACGTAAAAGATGTTGCCGAAATCCAACAAGTTCCCTGGTGCTGCTTAAAAGGTAAAATGTCTTGATTACACAAGCACCACTGTTTAAGACTAATCCAGCCACAGCTGCCTTACGACTCAAATTTGATTGCCGCTCTTGGGTTTAACATGTACAAAGGAAAAGTTTTACGTACGACAATTTTGTTCTCGGGAATAACATTTAATGACTTGGCTGCTTTACGCGCAGTAAAGGAGCCAGGAAAATGGTGGGGTTTAGGGCCTTTGCAAGTATATGTGTCAGTCTAAAATTGAGACTGTTTAACTTGGTTTCTCAGGGGCCACCAGGAATGGGCTGAATCAGCAGCAGTCTGAGGAAATCATGTCCCCTCTCCCTCTGTAGCACTGGTCACTGAATAGCCCCTATCTCCGTTGGTACCCCCTAACCCTTCATGTCCTCCGCTTTCATTTCTCTTCTCAGTACCTCAACTCCGCTCTTCATCCCCATCACTCTTTTTCCCACGCTTACTTTCTTTACCGAGCCCCCCATTCTCTGCTTTTGTTACCCCTCCGCCTCCATCGCTTCAGTCACTTTATTTCTCTCTTTACTGTCCATTCTGTCATATCACCCTTTGTCCCATTAGTCCATCCTCATCCTCTTTCCCCTTGTCATACTTTTATCCATTTCTCCCTTTTTTTGCTTTCCAACCCCTTTGCGAGCAACTCCCCCATCTCTTTCTGTCCAACTTTTTACCCCTTTGCAGGCATATGTAAACTGGGGGGGGAGGGGCCTTAGGGCTCCCTGACATGTCAATCTTCCTAACTAGACACAGACAGCACCCCACAGACCAATGGACTGATTTTATAAAAAAAAAAAAAAAACCCAACAAAAAGTAGGTCATACATGGGACCAAAGCTGAGTTATTATGGAACCAATGTAATATTGTTGTCCTTCAGGCAAACTGAGACAGATCAGCATGAAGAAAGCACGATCTGATGGTTTGATATGATAATGGAAAATACGAGAACAGTCGATTCCCCAAGGTGAAATGGAGGATGGATCATTTTCACCCCATGGTACAACAGTGAGTTTGTTCTTGCAGGTTATGTAGCACAAGGTCAGCTGGGGTCCACTAGCCCTCAGTCAAAATGTGTAAAGCTGAAGGAGTGTAGCTTGAGTTTTGTTTGAAATGATGCCCAAACTTTTTTCTTTAGTAATATATATATAGTACTGTGAAAGTAGAAATGATTACACCATCTCCAAACAAAAGGAGATAAAATAGAACCCGCCCCCCCAAACAAAACAAAAAACTTTGACCAAATCTGAAGCATAGCATAAAAAACAGTGTCATGTTATTTTATCATTGTTTTACTCCTCTGGCTAACATCACATTTTAATTCCAGCGTTATCTCAGTTTTCAGTCAATTCTGGGATTCTTTACAAGGCTACTTTCTCATTACACTGTTGCTCTGTTGAGTCTGTATTTTGAGTGATCACACCATCAAATTTCTATTCACCCCTTGATCCTCTCTTCTACTTCTCTGTCTCTCCATCTCTCTGTCTCTCTCTCTGCCACTCCTTTTCCTCTAAAACATGCAAAGTATCTCGCTTTACCTCCTCAGTATTTCTCTAACTCTCTCTCTCAGTGTTTCTCTCTATGCTGTCTTTCTCAAACTTTCACTCCCCCTTCTCTCTTTCCTTTCTCTGTCCCAGACTGTATGACGGAGGTCGAACCAGACAGTTTGACTTTGATTTCATAAACATGGTCTGTCTTACCAAGATTTTGAGGATAATCAATTTGACCGTGACTTGGTGGAAGGTAATTCGCCTCAAATGTCAGGATGCTGAGTCAGGTTACAGTGGCGGGGGAGCTGGCTGGGAGGTATGGGTTATTTCCGTCTCTCCAAAAGAGCCACTTCATTCGTCAGAGAGCTGATACTCTCTCTCGCCCTGTCTCTGGCTTTCTTTTTGTGGTGCCATCAAAGCAGATTTTAGACATGCAGATTAAAAAACTATTGCAGTTTGCCGCAGTGCTGACATCTTCAGTGATCACCACCTAGTAGCAGCAATCCTCAAGCTGAAGCCATGCAAGTTCCCCAAGACCAGTGAGAAATGCAAACACCTGGATATTTCGAAATTAAATTCCCCTCATACCCAGAATCAGTTTGGGCTGGATTTAAGAAACCATTATTCAACACTTGCTGACTCACTAGAAAATTAGACCCAAGACATAAATACCCGGTGGGACTCACATAAAAGAGCTTATGTGAGTCAGCAACCAAAATCTTGGGCTTTAAACAGAGGAACCAGAAAAATTGGATAACACCTCAGACATGGCAAAAGATCTCTGAGCGGAAACACCTAAAAGCCAAGATGATGGGTGCAAAATCACCAAGATGCCATAGCCAGATCCAAACAGCCTACAGCGACAAATACAAGGAGGTAAAAAGGAGTGCCAGAAGGGACAGATGAGCTCTCATGGATGGACTAGTGAAAGAAGCAGACAATGCCTCAACAAGGGGGAATCTAAGTGCCCTTTATAAGATCACCAAGCTCCTGAGAGGAAAAAACACCAAGCCCTCAACTCCTGTACTGGATAAATCTGGCAGGAGAACAACAGAACACCAGGAAGCAGCACACTGGGTTGAGCATTTCCAAGATGTGCTTAATCGGCCAGAGCCTGATGAACCAGCCAATCCCCCCCTACAGTTGATATCCTGAAAATCGATGATGTTGGTGCCCAACTTCAGAGGAGGTAATGAAGTCAATCAAAGCCATGAACACCGGCAAAGCTGCAGGTATTGACTACATCCATGTTGAGATGCTAAAGGCTGACCTCTTAACATCTACAAGGGCCCTGACTATCCTATTTAGGAACATCTGGAATGGAGAAAATATTCCCAGTGATTGAACCAAGGGCCTAATTTTCAAGATCCCCAAGAAAGGAAACCTCCAGAAATGTGACACCTGGCGTGGGATCCCACTTCTTTCCATCCCCAGCAAAGTCTTCTGTAGAGTTATCCTGGAGAGAATAAACGGTGCTATTGACAACAAACTCCACGAACAACAGGCTGGATTCCAGAAGAGCAGAGGTTGAATGGTTCAAATATTTGCCCTTCAGAACATCATAGAGCGATGCAATGAGTGGAATGTTCTCCTCTTTATCAATTTCATCAAATTCTGAAAAGCATTAGACAGCATTCACTGCAAAACCCCGTGGAAGATTCTGCAGTTTTATGGAATCCCTCAAAAGATAGTCTCACTAATGGGGACATTTTATAACCACTTTGAATGCAATGTAATACTCAGTAATACCATCTCTGAGTGGTTACCCATATAATCTGGAATATGCCAAGGCTGCATTCTTTCACCCATTCTCTTCCTGACTGTCCTTATTATGTGAAAACAACTGCTGACAAACATAGAGGCATCCAGAGGACTCTCTCCAGTCAGCTTGGAGATCTTGACTTTGCTGATGATCTTGTTGTCCTTTCCACAAACGCAAAACAGTTGCAAGAAAATACTGATCGACTCACCAAATATGCTCAATAAACAGGCCTTAGCATCAACACCACCAAAACCCAAGTGATGTCCATCAGCACCAACACACATACATGCATCACTATAAATAATGAGCAACTTGAAGTCGTTAACAACATTGTGTACCTGGGAGGTCTGATTAGTCAGGACAATGGCGGCAAAAAAAGATATACAGCACAGACTTGGAAAACCTCACAGCACCTACACAAGACCCCATAACATCTGGAAGTCTAACACCTACAGCCTCAAAACCAAGATCCATTTGTATAACACTCCGGTCAAGCCGGTTCTACTATATGGAGCTGAGTGCTGGCGAATAATCAAATGCGACATGAACAAGTCAGCTCATTCCACAATGTCTATCTGCAAAAGATCTGCTGTATATTCTGGCCCAATAAGACATCAAATAAGGAACTCTATGTAAAGACTGGCTGCCGAAACGTGATCTGAGAAATTAAACACTGTCATCTAAGATGGCTTGGACACATACTATGAATGCCTCCAGAGCAGACCCCCAAATGGACACCAACAGAAAAAAGGAAACGAGGTCGACCAAAGATCACCTGGCGAAGAATGGTAGAAGCTGAACTGCTGGAGATGGGTCTCTCATGGGGTGAGGCAAAACTAGTTGCTAAAGACCATGATAGGTGGAGGAACGCTATCGATGCCTAATGCACCATAGGGGGCGAAGAGCATAATTAGGTAAGATTAAAAAGCAAACACACTTTTGCAAGTTGCACTTACTACATCTTGCAATGTCCTGCCCTATGTATAGTGTAGAGACTGCATGGCCAGTCAGGCACATATAAGCACCGCCATGTTGTGCATGTGTATGGACATAGACGCACACACACATTTTGTGTGTGTGTGTGTGTGTGTGCGTGTATGTCTTGTTTATGACAGAACTTTCTGCAGCAATCGATATAATGGAAAAAGGGTACTGTAGTTTGTGGACTTTTAAGTGTTCACGTTTTTGAAATTTGTACAAAAAACTAAATTAATCAAGTATTTTCCCATTAAAAAAATTGCCAGAAATCTTGAAACCTAAATGACATATATTTATATGAGCTGTATTAACCCCTTACCTTGGTGATGGGTAAACAGGTAATGATGTTACCAATGGTGTTAACAAATGATTTCAGTCGTTCTATTTTTTTTGTATCTAATTTCCATTTTTACACATTAATTTTTTATGCTTAAACCGCCTTACACTGGGAAGCAGGTTCCGACGCGCAATCCAATAAAGACTTCGTTCAAGTTGTTTTTCTTTTGAAATAAAAGATCATATTTATTTTAACTTGACAAACAAAGATTAAAGTTGGAGTAGCTCGTGTAATGCGGTCAAAAGTTGTACTGCCTGGGGCGTCCGGGTAGCATGGCGGTCTATTCCGTTGCCTACCAACATGGGGATCGCAGGTTCGAATTCCTGTGTTATATCCGGCTGGGTTGGGCGTCCCTCCAGACACAACTGGTCGTGTCTGCGGGCGGCAAGCCAGATGTGGGTATGTGTCCTGGCCGCCGCATTAGCACCTCCTCTGGTCAGTCGGGGCGCCTGTTCGGGGGGGAAGAATGGCGTGATCCTCCCACGCGCTATGTCCCCCTGGTGAAACTCCTCACTGTCAGGTGAAAAGAAGCGGCTGGCGACTCCACATCTATCGGCGGAAGCATGTGGTAGTCTGCAGCCCTCCCCGGATCAGCAGAGGGGGTGGAGCAGAGACCAGGACGGCTCGGAAGAGTGGGGTAATTAGCCGGATACAACTGGGGAGAAAAAGGGGGGGGATCCAAAAAAACAAAAAAAAGGATTGTACTGTCTCCCACTTCCCTTTCTGGGTGAAGTTTATTACCTGTGTGCAGTGACTGCTGTGCACTATAGGTGGTAGGGTTCAGGTAAGTATTCTTCTTCACAGGTATATGGTAAGCACACATAATATGCATAATTCAGTGAATAACAAATTAACAATATTATATAACATATATTCGTATGGCTCCTACTGCCGGCCCCTAATTGTGGCCACACAATTACAAAACAGAAAATATGGAGCTTATGTGAGAATTCATTCACTTAATAATGCCTGTTCATATCATTTATATCACATTCATAATGTTGATTCATACATAGAGTCCATAGCACATTTTATAATAACGGAATTCTCCAAGTCCATGGTTGGTCCATAATTACTCAAGTGTTCATAAAAATTTAAACGTTCATATTCACATAGTGGCGTTGTCATCTCAGATCTCAGGATCATCACTCACTGATTATGGTCTGGTAGGTTTCAAGCGATGACTGGCAGTCCTCTATTTTTCTTGGGTCAGAGGTTACCAGCACTTGACCCACCGCAGGGGTACAACCTTTCCTGCTGGCCCTCCTCTGATTTCATCAGCAAACAGAGCTTGCCGATTGGTCTGTAGAACATAGGTCTTTGTTTTTACCAGGACACGCCTCACCAGGCGACATGCATGGGCATAAGTCCATGAATACTGGGATGGCATCCAGCACTTTACCTGTGCCCCCGTCCACAGGGTTAGTGGTTGTGTCAGGAAAGGCATCCGATGTAAAACTTTGCCAAATCATTATGCAGATTGACAAGACCATACTGGATTGGTTGAGGCTCCATGCCGGATCGGTCAAGGCCCGGGTTAACAACGACTGCCATTGGTGCTGTGCCCTCACAGGGTACCGATGGAAACTATAAAATCCGCTGTGGTGACCCCTGAGAAACAGGGGAACACGTTGAAAGAAGAAGAAGACTCCTCACCAAACCCCTGTCATCCGGAAAATTTTCCATGATCCGTCCCAGTAGCGAGGAATTCCTAGGTGCTACGTCGTCCACTATGATCACCAGGTCACCAGGAGCAAAGTTCTGTTTCTGTGTCTGCCACTTGCATCTTTCCTGCATTATGGACAAACATTCTCTCAACCAGCATTTCCAAACAAGATCTGTGATGTATTGTGCTTGTCTCCATCTTCTATGGGAGGACATACGTATCTTCTCTTACAAATACAACTGGAGGCATGATAGGCTGTCCTTTCAAAAGGAGTACTTGGTTAGGTGTAAGGGGTTGTAAATCTTTGAGGTTGTTAGACACCGTTGTTCATAATTGTCTTGGCCTCACACATCGCTGTGAAAAAAAGTCTCGTCACCCAGTTTCTGTTCTCTCAAGAGTGACTGGAGGATGTTTTCTGTTGATTTAATCAACCTCTCCTGCAAACCACCATGGTGGGCTGCAGAGGGAGGGTTGAAGATCCACCTCACTCCAGAGTTTGCCATAATACATTTGATTTTGGTTTGACAAAGTTATTTGAGGTTCTTCATCTAATGTTTTTGTGTACCAATGAAGTTGGTTCCTTGGCCTGTTCTGATAGTTTTTACCGGATCTTGTCTGCAAATGGATCTTCTTATTCTGTTATTATGGGAAGCAGAATCAAGGGAGTATTCTACTTCCAGATGAATGGCCCGTGTTACCAGGCCGGTGAAAATAACACCATATCTTTTGACATTACACCGACCCCTTTTTACCTCTACAGGACCGAAATAGTCAATGTCCATGTGAGTGAAAGATGGCAGGTCTGGTGTTATACGATCTTCAGGAAGGTCTGAAATGTTCTGTTCCCAGGCTTTCCCTGCACACTCCTACAAAACACACAATTTCAGACTTAATATAGTGGCTTCTGCTTGAGCCGCCGTACCCTGGGAAGCAGGCTCTGACACGCAACCCAATAAAGACTTTGTTCAAGTCGTTTTTCTTTTGAAATATAAGACTGTATTTCTTTCAACTTGACAAACAAAGATTAGAGCTGGGGTAGCTCATGTAGTGCGGTCAAAAATTGTACTGCCTCCCACTTCCCTTTCTGTGTGAAGTCAAGCACTGTGAAATTATTACCTGTGTTCAGTGACCGCTACGCACTATAGGTGGTGGCTTTCAGATAAGTGGTCAGGTTAAGTATTTTTCTTCACAGATATATGGTAAGCGCACATAAATAATATGCATAATTCAGGAAATAACACAAATAAACAATATTATATGACATAGTATATTCATATGGCTCCTACATTTTCCCTCAATATTACCACGTCATTCCTTATGTTTATCTACAGTAATAGCCTACCACTGAATGTGAGACATTTCATGCATACGCCTTTTCAGACATCACCTTGCTGTACATTTATGAAACAAATGTCCCATGAAACATATCCAGATGAATCTCATTCTCAGTGGAGATCCTCTGAAACAAAATGTGGAATGTTATTAGAGGAATATATTACTTGGGATAATTCCCCTGGCTGTTTATGAAAGGTTAATAAAGAAAAGTTTGAAATGGAAACTGGGTCATATAGTCAGGACATATATCTCTCACACACCCTGTCCCTTCCATATCTATCTATCTATCTATCTATCTATCTATCTATCTATCTATCTATCTATCTATCTATCTATCTATCTATCTATCTATCTATCTATCTATCTATCTATCTATCTATCTATCTATCTATCTATCTATCTATCTATCTATCTATCTTTCTTTCTTTCTTTCTTTCTTTCTCTCTTCTAATCTGTCTGTCTGTCTATCGATCTTTCTTTTTTTCCTGGCAGCATGAACTAGATTTGTTGTAATGTGGTGGTGTCCGGTTGTTTCTATCCACTCCTCTCAGTGAAGAATGTGTCTTCTATGGTAGGTTTTCATTAAGTGTGAAATCCATTCAGAGCATGAAACTGGGTCAGATAAATTGATCTGTGTCAAAAGAAGAAGAAAAAAAAACTTGTTCCTAACTAGTTGTTACATAATGATGTAGCAATAACCGCTAAACATCTCAAAGTCAAAAAAAAAACCGCTGAACAAAGCCAATATACCTGGTGAGGAGACTGGAGGACACTGAGGATGTTCTTCACTGCAGGGCTTCCAAACATCTGCAGCTGAAAAAGAAGAGAGACACGCTAAGCAAACCTCTTGTCTCCACAATGTCAGCTTTGGGGATTTGCGAGAAATAGTAAATTGATTTAACACCCCTTGCTTTATTTTTCAACATTTTAACATGCATAATGGATTAACTGTGTCCACGGGCTGAATAACCTGCCAGCTGCCAGCTTCGTTTTTTGATATATATATTTTTTTGTATCGTTTCTTTTTATTTTATTTTTTTTACTCTCAGAAATCAATCAAGCAATGAACCTTCTACTTCTGTCGATCTGTAGAAAATATTCATCTAAGAGAACGAGAAGGGGGGGGGGGCATCCAGGTGGCATGGCGGTTTATTCCATTGCCTACCAACACGGGGATCGAATCCCCGTGTTACCTCTGGCTTGGTCGGGCGTCCCTACAGACACAATTGGCCGTGTTTGTGGGTGGGAAGCCGGATGTGGGTATGTTTCCTGGTCGCTGCACTAGCGCCTCCTCTGGTTGGTCAGGGTACCTGTTCAGGGGGGAAGGGGAACTGGGGGGGGGGTAGTGTGATCCTCCCACACGCTACGTCCCCTTGGTGAAACTCCTCACTGTCAGGTGAAAAGTGGCTGATGACTCTCCATGTATCAGAGGAGGCATGTGGTAGTCTGCAGCCCTCCCCGGATCGGCAGAGGGGGTGGAGCAGCGACCGGGACGGCTTGGGAGAGTGGGGTAATTTGGCTGGATAAAATTGGGAAGACAAAGAGGGGAACAAAAGCCAAAAAAAAAAGAGAGAGAGAGAGAGAGAATGAGAAGATAGATTTACAGACAGACAGACAATAAGTACACTGTGTCCTACAGTCACTGGTACACAGCCAACTGGAGACCAAACCATGGTAGTGGAAGTAAAGACATTAACTTTAAAATTCAAGAATTGCTAAAGGCAGCATTAAGAGCATTTCTCTGAACTATATTTCCTCTTGAAAGCAGACCACTCTAAAGTGAAGACCTCCATCATTGAAATGGGATGCACCCCCGCTGGTTTAAGATCAGAATTTGAAGACACACAATCCCAATGGGGAAAAAAAATCATACGAATGGAGGGAAGACATATTTAAGAGGAGGAAAACGCTTCAAAAACTCCCAAGACATTTACCAGGTCATCAAACACCATCAATATTTGCATGCTATGAGGGCCCTCCTGAGACTGTACGCAGTATTTATGGGATAGGTGTCTGAAGCCCTAAGCTCCGGGGGCCCGAACGTATTCATACAAAAGCACTCTTTGTAAGTTTGAGGGGTTTTTTGTGTGTGTGAGTAATGAGATGGTCCATGAGGCATTTTGGATTCTGCCTTGGCCCTTGGGGATCTTTAGGGCAGCTCTGCAGAAGACTGATTGTTGAGTAACTCTGGACTCTTCAGCAGGGTTTACGTAAGACAAATGACTGGCTAATGACCACTACTGAGACGAGGAATCTCAGTTACAGACGGAGGTGAACTCAGGATTTGAGTCAGTTCAATGGATTCAATAGAACATGTACAATTCACTCACTAATGACAGAGCTATCCATCTCAGTGATAACCTGGCTGTGACCGACCCCCCCCCCCCACACACACACACAGCAAAATGGTTTTACTTTGCATGTATTCCCCAAAACTAGCGTTGCTGAAGCATCATGTGATGTAGGCTGAAAGGTACAGGCTACCGATTCCTGCATGCGTGACAAACCCCGGATAGGGCCCTCCTCGCGGTATTGACCGGACTTCACTTGTGGAGTTGGCGTAACCTGGGCAGCACTCAGCTGGCTAAAGCCTAACGGGACCGCGGACTGGCGGTTATAAGAATCCCCACACATCCCTGGCTCACAAGTGCCTAACAAGTGGGCAGTCCGGACTCCCAATCCGACCATCACTTGGGTGCAACCTGTGGCAGATCCCATCGTCTTCACTCTTGTGTTGCCATGGAACTAGATCCTCCCAGGCCAAGCAGTGTGGACCAGCGCCGTGACCTGATCATCACTTTAATCAAGGCTTTAGCGAATGGCTCCAAGAGTTTCTCAAGGCGCACACCTTAATCTCTTGGAATGGATCCTCGGACACGAGAGACGCCAACGATGATTCACAACAATCCACTCATTGAACTGATTCAACTGACTAATCCTGGACAGACGTAGTGTAAAAATAACCCATGTTTCAGTTTAATTTCAGTTAAATGGTGTCGTTTGACCTTGTGTTTTCTCCGCGAGTGGTGTGGCGATTAATAAATGCAGTGATCTCAGCCTGGCTAGCTGCAGATTGATGATCGGATACTGACCATCGTCGTCCCAGCCGTGGAGGACACTCATAAGGTCGCACACAGAAGAACACACATCAAGTTGTGGTTGGGCTAGTTTCTGAGGTAAAGTCTGCAAAATCAAATTCATTGAGACTTTAAAGAAATTAGAGACAACAGGCTACCTACACTAGCCCTCTCTAGAGAGCTTTGTGTCCATAAGGTGTGTGTGAGTGTGTGTGTGAGAGTGTGTGTGTGTGTGTGTGTGTGTGTGTGTGTGTGTGTGTGTGTGTGTGTGTGTGTGTGTGTGTGTGTGTGTGTGTGTGTGTAAAATGTCTCCATGTAAAATGTCTCCAGGGGATCCTCGGCATTACTTGGGAGGACAGAGTGCCACACACAGAGGTGTTGTAGCGGGCAGGCAGCTGCAGCGTGGAGTCTACCCTAAAACACCATCAACTCAGGTGGCTTGGGCATGTTATCCGCATGCCCAGCGAACGACTCCCACGAAAAGTCCTCTACGGCCAACTACGCCTTGGTCAACGCACTGCTGGTGGGCAGAAGAAGCGGTTCAAAGACCAAATGAAGACCACACTAAAAAGATGCCAGATCAACCCCTCTTCTTTGGAGGAACTTGCTTTCTGCCACACAACCTGGCGCTCTCACATCTCAGAGGGCATGAAGTACATGGAAAACCAGCGCACACAACACCGTGTAGCAAAGCGTGCGAAGAGGCATGCTCGCAAAGCTACCACTACCCCCTCCAGCACCACTTTTACATGCCCGGTCTGCAACCGCAACTGTGCATCCAGGATCGGACTATTCAGCCACCAAAGGACCCACAAATAGAAGAAGATGGTCATCATCGGGCACAATGGACAACCAGCAAGCAAGCAAGCAAGTGTGTGTGTGTGTGTGTGTGTGTGTGTGTGTGTGTGTGTGTGTGTGTGTGTGTGTGAGGGCACACTGTTCCTCCCCTGACCAACTATCAGGCGTGTGAGGGAAAGGTTATAAGCTGCTTGTTCACAAGTTCCATTATGTTGGGAGGCCGTGCCAAGTGTGTATGTATGTGAGTTTGTGTGTGTGGGTGTGTTGTGTGTTTATCTGAAAGTGGACCTTTGCGGCCACAGGCCACATTCTGTTACTCTCTCTCTCTCTCTCTCTCTCTCTCTCTCTCTCTCTCTCTCTCTCTCTCTCTCTCTCTCTCTCTCTCTCTCTAATATTTATCTCCGAGGGTCACTTCTCTCAGCTCTATTTTAGAAGCCCAAGCCCAGCCCGGACCCAGGCCACAGCAGGCCAACTCAAACACGGTTTATCTGCCGTTCCTCTTATCGTCGCAGCTCACCCCTCGGACTGCCCCCCCCCCCACAGCTGGACGCGCTGATGAAGCCTTGTTTATCCTGCGAGCCACTCGCAACCTACAATCCCCCCCCCCCGTTGTTTTAACATAACTTTTTGAGACATTTGGTTTTTCATGCAGTAGCACAGTGTATTTATCTTTTTTTTGTACACTTGAGTCTTGTTCTCAGTAGGCGTTGTGTAACTTTTGGCTAATCTCTGCACTTCTACTGCACGAAGTCCTTACAAAATGTGGATAGATATTGCCGCTTTTTACATCATAACTTTATCTAATAAGGTCTTAACCGGTAGATCACTGCAGCATTTTTTTAGTTAAACCCGTTGTTTTAACCTTCGTATAGCTAAGTAGAAAACAACAATTTCATAAAAAAAGAAAAAGTTTTTCAGAGGTTTTGGATGCAGTATGAACTCCTCTCCAAACCTGTGTGCCTACTGAGGCGGAACGACGTCGACTTGATTGCACTTTGGAATCGAAACTAACCTCCACTTGCAGAAAAACCCGAACACACAGAAATGAATGATTAACACGATACATACATTTACAATGAAAATAAAAAGTATGATGTAAGAAATTGTGGAGCCCTTTTGTGGGTTAATATTGTGTTGTAAATGAGGGATCCCAGATGTGCGCTTTGATATTTCCTGGCAAGTGAAGTAGACCCACCCTACCTATCTTTAACCC
The DNA here is from genome assembly GCF_029633865.1 of Lampris incognitus. Classification (NCBI taxonomy): domain Eukaryota; kingdom Metazoa; phylum Chordata; class Actinopteri; order Lampriformes; family Lampridae; genus Lampris; species Lampris incognitus. Next base: position 17,136,582 of record NC_079219.1, read on the forward strand.
CAGAGCGACCTCTGTAAACCGCTCTCTGCTGTCTGCTCTGGTCAGCCAGGCGGAAGGCAGCTGGCCCCAACTGTAACCACGAAGCCACCACGCAAGACTCTGCCCCCCCCCCGTGACCCCTACTGCCCATCCCAAGCACATAAACACACACACACACACACACACACACACACACTCATAAAGAAGACCAGTGTGAAAATTCTGCAGAACTTTTCTCTTGGGTTCACATGAAAAACACAAATTGAATCTTCATCTTGTCCTATGAGAGGTGTAAACAAATATTCTGGACATATCTATCTATCTATCTATCTATCTATCTATCTATCTATCTATCTATCTATCTATCTATCTATCTATCTATCTATCTATCTATCTATCTATCTATCTATCCATCCATCCATCTATCTATCCATCTATCTAGCTATGTATGTATCTGTCATGACCTTTCTCGCAGGCTAAACTGCTATATAATCTTCCATCCCTCCTGTCCATTGTACATCATCTAATGAGACAGACATTTCGCAAAAAAACCAAAACAAAACCAAACTTAAAGAAAAGCACATTTAGGGATACATTATAAGTTTAATAATCAGCACAGTTTTGTGTTCAGCTGTGCCTTCTTGGTGTGTGTGTGTGTGTGTGTGTGTGTGTGTGTGTGTGTGTGTATATATGTATCAGTGGTTAACCTTTGAAGTACAAGAGATCCAAGGTTGCTTTCAATGAGCTAAATTGACTACATACACCATTTAATAAAGCATAAATGTCAATAATCGAACCTTATAAATTTTACATATTTGATCCTAAGAGAACGAAAGCCTACTTATAAGAAGGTCTGATTCACCGAAAAGCCTGCTGGGCTGGGTGTGGTTGCTGTGACCTGGCTTGAATTTGTGAGTGAATCAAAAAGAGGGAGAGACAGAGACAGAGACAGACAGACAGTGAATTTTGTGTGTGTGTGTGTGTGTGTGTGTGTGTGTGTGTGTGTGTGTGTGTGTGTGTGTGTGTGTGTGTGTGTGTGTGTGTGTGTGTGTGTTACTGCTGCTGTCTGGCGAACATATGCAGAGGTCTGGCTGGGAGACACCCTCACCGGGGAGTTCCTCCTGGATGGCTGTGAGAAAGTCGGGGAGTGTTTCTAAAGCTGTGGCTCAGTATCCAAACAGGGCCTCGCAGTGTTTTCACAGGGTCGACAGTTGTTCGGTTTGAATTACAAAGCAGCGTTGGTTGAGGGCATTTCTTCAGGGTGAGCAGGGAAGTAGCACTGTCCCTCCAGTCGGTTACAAGATGCCCATGTAAAAATACATACATACATACATACATATACATACATACACATACATACACACACACACACACACACACACACACATATATATATATATATACACATATACATATATATATACATATATATACACATATATATATAAACATATATATATACATATATATATATATATGTAGAATTAACATGTACCTCCAGATACACATTTTGCTAAGTAAATGTTCCAAAAGCTCAGCCACGTCCTGTTTATCGCTGGTAAAGCGAAGCTACTTTGCCCTCCAGTCTTCTGCGTCTCTCGTTCCCAACTGTTCTCGGCTCATTTTTCCACCTTTCTACCGTATTTACACAGCTAACCCTCTGCTCACACAATGATCAGGAGCACCGTTTGAGCCCCGCAAAACCATTACTATCACGGCTCAACTGCTGGCCTTGCACACATGTTTAAAACAGAATTTACACATCACCACCTCTAAGCCCAGTGGGAATTGAACCCACCGTGTTGGTGGGATGCTGTCCTAACTGAGCTATACAGGAGTGTAAAATGTGGTGTGTGTGGTGGTGGTGGTGGTGGTGGTGGTGGTGGTGAGGGATGAGGCGTGCTGACCTGTGCGCACACATTTATATCCGTAGACACATATATCTGAGTGTGCACAGATGCTTGCAACTATGTGGTTTTAAGTGTGTGTGAGTGTGTGTATGTGTATGTGTATGTGTGTGTGTGTGTGTGTGTGTGCGTAAAAGTGAGCACAACTAATGTGTGCAAAAAGTGAGCTCCTGCTCCCAAGCAGGACGGTTGTTCGTTTCCTGAGCATATCTCCTGAAAACTAATATCACCACAGAGCTCTGTTTGGGGTCTGATTGATGAGGCTTTAGAAGAGAGAGCCAGGGTCAAAAAGTAGGCCATGAGCTGCTCTGGACAGGGAGAGGAGGAGGGGGAAGAGAGGTAAGGGTTAGTGCGATCCCGTATGGTTCAGTAGGTAATGAGTGGTAGACTGTGCCGGGATTATTACTACAATATCTGCCAGCCGTGGTGCTGTATGCAGGACGTTGTGGATGAGAACGTGCGCGGGTCAACAGACGTGGTGTTAGTGTAAGCTCATCAACCATGTAATCTCTCATTTTATATGTGATCTATCCCATTTATTTCTACAGTTGTACTGAACGGAGAAAGAACAACCGTTTTAAAGACTTAATTTGAAATTCTCATGGGTGATGTTGCAATAAGTCCGAGGCAAAGTGTCACCTCTGCCACTTCTGTCGTTATTTAACTTCCGCTGACACCTCGACGCTGTTAAAAACTACTAAGAAACTTAACGAACAACAGAAGTTTCAGTGAATGATGGATCTGAACAGAGGCCAGGACCTTGTGGGGCAACAGCACATGAAGGTAAACACGGATGTAAGATTATTAAAGGACTTATTTCAAAATTTGTGAACTAAAGTGTAATGTCATTGTGCAGGACAGACAAATTACACTTTTTCCAAAGTGGATCCAAAGATTTAAAATATGTATATGGTATAACATCATGCGCATAAATGATTTCATTGTCCTGAACACTGCAGTAACGGTGGCGTTTAGGTCAGCGTTTCCCAACCCAGTCCTCAAGGACCCCCTAACCTGCAGATTTTCATTGTAACCCTGCATAGGTAGCCCTGCTTGTACTTACTCAACCAATCATCTCACAGCACTTAATTATGCAAGGTGTGCAACGTCTGACATAATTCATTGCTGATTGGTTGAATAACTATAAACAGGTACCTATTCAGGGTTGCAAAGAGAATCTGCAGGATAGAGGGTCCTTGAGGACTCGGTTGGGAAACACTGGTTTAGGTTTAGTAGTCGAGGTAACTTAATTTTTTTTTTTAACTGAAATCCCAAGTCGGAAAGTATCACATGGTAGCGTGGTGGTCTATTACGTTGTGTACCAACATGGGGATCGCCGGTTCGAATCCCCATGTTACCTCTGGCTTGGTCGGCGTCCCTACAGACACAATTGGCCATGTCTGTGGGTGGGAAGCCAGATGTGGATGTGTCCTGGTCACTGCACTAGCGCCTCCTCTGGTCGGTCGGGGTGCCTGTTTGGGGGGGGGACTGGGGGGAATAGCATGATCCTCCCACGTGCTACGTCCCCCTGGTGAAACTCCTCACTGTCAGGAGAAAAGAAGTGACTAGCGACTCCACATGTATCAGAGGAGGCATGTGGTAGTCTGCAGCCCTCCCTGGATCGGCAGAGGGGCTGGAGAAGCAACCAGGAAGGCTCGGAAGAGTGGGGTAATTGCCCGGATACAACTGGGGACAAAAAGGGGGAAAAATCTAAAAAAAAAAAGTGTCACATGCACGCTTTCTGTTTGTGTGGCGCCTGTAAACAGCTTTTAAACGTATTAAGGCCCTGATGTTTACCATAATGAGCAAATCATTTTCAAGCAACAGACATCCAGGACGTCATTCTCCTTCACTCCAAACTCCTCAAGGGACTTGTTGTTATGAGCTGAAATAAATAAATGTCACACTTGAAATAAAAAGTAAAAAAAAAACAAAAAACAGAATGGCCAAGATATCCAGTACTCCCTCGCCTTCATCCACAGAAGTCTACTTCCTCTCCATCTTCTGGATGTTGAAAGGATGCGGTCTAAGTGCGAGTGTTGTGGACATAAACACACTGTGGAGGCTGTTTGGACGGAGCTGTTGGGGGATTCTACAATAACAGATGGTGCAGAGCTCGGGGCAGATCACATCACACCATTGTAAACGTCAATCTACTGGCAGCGTCCTCTGCTCACTAGATAATCGGTGTGCTGCGAACCAATCAGAGCTGGGGTTTTTTTAGGACCCCCCCCTTTTTTTTCTCCCCAATTGTATCCAACTAATTACCCCACTCTTGCAAGCTGTCCTGGTCGCTGCTCCACCTCGTCTGCTGATCCGGGGAGGGCTGCAGACTACCACATGCCTCCTCCGATACATGTGGAGTCACCAGCCGCTTCTTTTCACCTGACAGTGAGGAGTTTTGCCAGGGGGACATAGCACACGGGAGGATCTCACTATTGCCGCCCAGTTCCCCCTCCCCACCGAACAGGCCCCCTGACCAACCAGAGGAGGCGCTAGTGCAGTGACCAGGACACATACCCACATCCAGCTTCCAACCCGCAGACACGGCCAATTGTGTCTGTAGGGACGCCCGACCAAACCGGAGGTAACATAGGGATTCGAACCAGCGATCCCCGTGTTGGTAGACAACGGAATAGACTGTTACGCTAACGGGACGCCAACTCAGGGCTTTTTTATGTTGGGAAAGTTCAATGTTACGGCAACGAAACAAACACCCCCCTTGAAAATTTTGATAAAACCGACATATGCTGCTGTCGTCTATGGAGAAATCCCTGTATTTTCAATTCCAGCATCCTCCCATCACATGCCCTCCACCCATACATCCCATTACTGCAAACAGGTGAAATTAGCGCAAAATAACCAAAAAAAAGAAAGTAAAAAACAGAAACGATGAGGCAGTATTTTGGCTGTCACTTTTGTTATTGTGCTAAAAGTGGGATTTGCAGAACATCTGAGACAGTCCTAAAGCATAGGCAAGGGAGCCAGAATTAATCAGTGAAGCTCACAACAGACGTGGGAATATGCTTGCTCGAAAAACTACAACTGCTAGACCAGAATGACGCAAACACCTTTTGAGAAGTTTCAACAGGGAACGAGCAGGTCCACGTTTATGGACCGACATCGTGCCGGGACAGCTGCTCCGGATCATGCTTCACATGACCTGGTTAAGCGCTGCTGAGCCTGATAAACCTGAAAATAGATTACAGCATGGCTTAATAATGGGTGAGATCAACTCTCCCAGTGAGGGAACCGTGTTTTGACAGCTACACAGATAGTAGATGGGGGAAGAATATGAAAACGTAGCCCACTGAACTGACATCATACACGCCGGTTAGTACAGCACGGTGATATGAATCAGCACGATTTTAAAAGGGATTTGCATACGACAGTGTGAACTGGTATCACGCTGCGAGCACGAGTCTCCCTCCCTGCCCTGCAGCCGCCGCAAATATTACAGTAGCCTACCTCGCCATATAAACTTCACACCGTGAGTAATTAATGCACTAGAATATGCAGGCAGACTGAGAGGTGGGCGGGGGAGACTGAGGGAATTATGAATGAAGGGAAAAAACATAACTCCCCAGTTGCATTAGTCATGTTTTATATCTGTGGATGGCTTGAGAGCCTGCCATTTTTACAAAATTATACACACTAGTCACAAGCCTGCCTGAAAACACCAACTACACATTCTTATATATGTGTACGCACGCGTGCACACACACGCACGCACACTCATCCAGAGACAGACACACGCACTTAGCTATTATGTTGCTCTTGGCTGGTGCTGTCTCCTGTGTTGAAAGAGATGGAAGCTTCACGCCTTCCCTGTGCTCATGGAAACTCAAATTAAACATATGCATCTGTTTTTGCATGTGTGTGTGTGTGTGTGTGTGTGTGTGAGAGAGAGAGAGAGACAGAGAGTGTGTGTGCAGACATGTACGTACATCTGTGGAATTATTTGTCTTGTGCATGCATGTATATTTGTGTATTGTACAGCAGACACATCATTGCTCATCTGTTCATGATGATTTCTGTGTATTTCATGGCAGCGAGGCAAGGACTTCCATGAACTACTGATAGTTTCTGGAAGACTCTCGTAAACAATGGAAGACACTTTCGCACACAGAGAAAAGCTTCGAGTGCGAGTACGCGTGCAGGCATGTGCACGCAGATGTGCATGGACTCACACACACACACACCCTCCCTCTGACACACAAACCCCCTCTAACACACAAACTTCATATTTCTCACCGATAAATTCAGCTATTAAACTCTGGAACTTTAGCACACACACATGCACGCACACACGCACGCACTGAGGGCTAGCTAGCATCATCAGCTCGGTAACATTCAGTATTGTTGTGCAACTCCAGCAGTTTGCCATGCCGCATGGAGCCGTCTGCCATGCCGCATGGAGCAGTCTGCCATGCCGCATGGAGCAGTCTGCCATGGGCTGAATGGCTCTCCGGTGAACTGAGGCATCATTGCACCTTTTTACATTAACCTTGTGATAGATTGAAATGTTGATTTTTCAATCGTCTGTTACCGCAATTAATGTCGACGTTTGCATATCGTCACCTTCTTAAAATAATGGCCTAAGTCATATTTTCAAGTTTTTCAAAAAACAGAATAAACTGACAATTTCGGTTTATTCTGTTTTTTCTTTCAACTAGCGGTAAACATTTTTTCCCATAAGGAAACTATCAGTGACTTTACTGAGACCTTTTATTCATTGTGTACAATATTTATGTCCATCACCTCGGTGTCTCCCCCAGTATTAGTGCATGTGGATGAAGACCATGCATGCAGGCATGTATGCATGCAAGCACACGTCTGCACACATATGTCCACCTACATCGACTCCGCCCAGCAATTAAAGGAAAATTTACATCCATCCATCCATCCATTATCCAAACCGCTTATCCTGCCCCCAGGGTCGCGGGGATGCTGGAGCCTATCCCAGCAGTCACTGCAATTTTCATCAAATATGGACATCTCCCAAAGGTGTTGGTATCTCAACAGCATCATCGCAGGGCCACATATCATCTACTCACGTCAGCACAGTACCCAGTATAGTGCTTACAGCAGGCAGACAAATACACACTGGCACAGGAAACTGTTATGATTCCAAGAAGTGTCCTGAAGTAAACCCCTCTAGTTTGTGGAAACCAGTTCACACAGAACTGAACTGTAACCTACTGAAGCGTTGTCGGACTGGCTGAGCATGCACACTCGACCCACAGCCTCAGCCACACTGTATCAATTTGTATTTGGGGGAGCACTGTATCTGTGTTAGTGTGTGTGTGCACATTTGCAAGTCTGCTATTATATTTCACATTTTCTACCAGTGTGTTGATTGTCAAATGAGCACATATGGAACTGACAAAGTCTTGTAACATCTCGTTTGTGACCTTGTGACGTTCCCAACTGACATGAGAATAAATAATTTATTTGTATATTTACGTGACTGTGTCTGTGCTTGTGTGCAACAGATCAGTTTGTGTGCGCATGTGAAAGAAGGAAATATAATAGGCGTGAGTTTGTTTGTGATACCCCTTGTAACGATGACCCGAAAAAAAACAACTGTCGCTCACATGGAAGCTGAAAGCAGGGAAGGTCAACATATACACACGTACAAACACAAACACACACACACACATTGTGTCCATCATGTGGCGTCTCATTAGATGCATACACAATGGCAAGAAAACACCCATACTTATGCTTAGGGATTGATTTAGGATATTGGCTTGGTGATGTCATTGTCTCATGTGAAGAACTCCTCTGACAAACTGTACACAACGGGAAATGATCCGCAGAAATCAGTCCACACTCTTACTGTGCACTGTGTAAACTCCTGTCATTCTAGATAATTACACTCACGGCCTGTATTTACTTTTTACCAGGGCCAAGACACACACACACACACACACACACACACACACACGCTTTTAAGAATGCAGATACCCTTAATCTTTTGGTGTGTATGAATTGGCAGCTGTTTTCTATCGTATTGTGACTGTTTCTCTCCTGAACCATGACAAATAAGGACCGCTCCTCCGAGCTAAAGTGGATTCATTTAGAAACAGTAAATCTGGGGTTGACCTTTCACTGAATTGGGTCCATAATTGATGAATGTCTTTGGCTAAACCCACAAAGTAAAGGTCAAAGCCGGCTCATTTCGTATATGGCAGCGGTTACATTGCGAATCCGGTGTCTGAGCAGAGATGAGGTCCAAAGTGTGTTAGTCAGATTGTTATGCTGTAGTCTTTGTGCTGTCTGGAAGAGGGTAGAACATGGCCAAAAGGCCATTATTTAGGTCAGTATATACTTGAATAATTGGACTATTAAACATTAATGTCCCATTTCATCCTCAGATCTTGCTAAATAATGTAACGTGTATTAAAAATACGATAACCCTTGATGAAGTAGTGGACGTGTAATTACTTGAAATTATTACTGTTAATTTGATGTTAAGTGCCTCATGCCACTTTGTCATGTTCCAGATAGCAGGTACAGAATTCAAACAATAACACGAGAGTAAACCTGATTCTCATTGATAAGAGATATCACAGCTGTGGTTTCTGTTTTCCCTTACAATGGCATGTTGTGAAATGAGTGTGTCCTCTTGCATGAACACCCAAGAGGACATTTGTTGTGCACCTTTGACCGACACCCTTTTGTACAAATAAAAGTAACATAAGCTTACATAATTACTGTTGTGCTGGGTTCAGTTCAACAAACCGTATCATACCAAACATTTTCAGGTTTAGTGTTTGGTGTGCTGCTTAACGGCCTGTCAACAACGCTGGATATGGAAACAGAGGTTAAACAATTTTGTAAATGGATTACAATTCTATACCTTAACCAATGGCTAAAATTAGAAATAACATCAGTTAGGAAACTAACAACATCCAATTTCCCCCCCTTGTAAAAGACAGCAGTCTTTCCTTGATGCTATTTGTTTACGTAATAAAACCAGTGTTTGCAGTGGCTGTCAGAACTCACACAGGCTCAGCATTACAGCGACCAGAATAGGGGCTTTTGACGGGCGTCCGGGTAGCGTAACGGTCTATTCCATTGCCTACCAACACGGGGATCGCTGGTTCAAATCCCCGTGTTACCTCTGGCTTGGTTGGGCGTCCCTACAGACACGACTGGCCGTGTCTGCAGGTGGGAAGCCGGATGTGGGTATGTGTCCTGGTCGCTGCACTAGCGCCTCCTCTGGTTGGTCGGGGCACCTGTTCAGGGAGGAGGAGGAAGTGGGAGGAATAGTGTGATCCTCCCACGCACTACATCCCCCTGGCAAAACTCCTCACTGTCAGGTGAAAAGAAGCGGCTGGCGACTCCACATGAATCGGAGGAGGCATGTGGTAGTCTGCAGCCCTTCCCGGATCAGCAGAGGGGGTGGAGCAGCGACTGGGACAGCTTGGAAGAGTGGGGTAATTGGCAAAATGCAATTGGAAGAAAAAGGGGGAAACTTTAAAAAACAAAAAGGGGGGGGCTTTTGAGAGCTGTATCAGCTTTTACGCAGATGACACATTTATTTTTGTGTTCAACTAGACACAACCCATCCATTACATTATCACTTCTAATCAAAACTAGAGCTTAATCCCCAACTCAAAATACATTTTGTATTTCCCCTTAAGATTTAACAGATCTATGTATCCACATCATTCCACACGTGACAAGCCTTTTCTCTGCAAACTACAATCCTGTACATAACTCTGCATTGAAACCTTTCAATAAATGTTCAAATTTCTATATACTGATGACTGGATACATTAATTACACATTGGGTGGCACAGTGGTTAGCGCAGTCGCCTCACAGCAAGAAGGTCCTGGGTTCGAGCCCCCACGTAGTCCAAACTTGAGGGTCATCTCCGGTCGTCCTCTGTGTGGAGTTTGCCTGTTCTCCCCATGTCTGTGTGGGTTTGCTCCGGGTGCTCTGTTTCCTCCCACAGCCCAAAGACATGTAGGTCAGGTGAATCGGCCATACTAAATTGTCCCTAGGTGTAAATGTGTGTGTGTCTGCCTTGTAATGGCCTGGCGGCCTGTCCAGGGTGTCTCCCTGCCTGCCGCCCAATGACTGCTGGGATAGGCTCCAGCATCCCACGACCCTGACAGCAGGATGAGCGGTTTAGATAATGGATGGCTACATTAACAAAATATATCTCCGTATTCTCCATAGTCTTTTATTTCCATTCCATTAAATATTTACCATTCTTTTTCAGGTAGAAAGAAAAAAAAGGTTTTTTTTATTTTACGTACTTTAATAGGGGACCAAAATTAAAATTGAGCCATATATATTTACTACATGTTGGATGGGTTATTGTTACTTAACCTCTGTGTTGAGGAGTGTCAAGCTGCCATGTTTTGAGTCTCAGAAGTGTCAAACATTTCTGGGTCGATAACATTCTCAGAGGCTTTAAACACGTGTATCGTATACTCCAAAGAGCTGCCAGGTTGAAGAAATATACTCTTAATCCATTTGTAGAGAAGTATAACTGTAGTTTGATACAAAACATGGAAATGTATAGGCTGAGCATCACATTCGTCTCCTTTCCCACCAACATGGATAATTGTGGACTCCCAGATACCAGATTTAAGTAGGCGAGGAGAGAGCTGTTAGTAATAGTGTATCTATGCAGTTGTTAGCCCCTCTGAAGACTCTGACATGACCATGTGTGTTAAGCATTTTAAGTAGATCAAGAGTTTTTTTCCTCCTCTTTTATGTGAATTTGTTTCAATAAATAAGTTAGTTAAAAAAAGTAATTATAGAAAGACATTTGGCACAGGTGCGCCTCATTGTCGAGGTGGGACACTCATGATCCGCCTCATGACTAATACCAAAACCACATCCTGATTCAGCTCTGGCTGAGCAGACAGACTGGTTTTTGTGGGAGACAAATGTGACCATGATGATTTCAATAGAGCAAACCCACTTCCATCGCCTACCGCCTACCAGGCCACCCGTAAATCTCCTCCCACCCACTCAGCTTTTACCAAAATGAATATCTTGTGGCTGGCAATTGTTCACGAAGCCATGCTGGGAATACTTGCTACAGTACTTTTTATACTATGTATGCATTACATGTGCATTATATATAAATTCGTTGAGTAGTGTTAGCTTGGAAATGCACAGAGTGATGCAGAGAGATTTGATTCTTAATAAAGTGAAAGTCACTGTTAAAGCCGCGGAGAACAAATCTATTGGAAATAGCAAATGCGATGACCGAGATGATCAAGTAACGATTACAATCGACAACTCTGTGCTTGCAAAGTGTGGCAGCCAAAAATCTTATGATCCCAGCCTTTCCTTTGATAAGCACATTAAAGAAATCACCAAGACTGCCTTTTTTCACTCACGTAACATAGCTAGAATTTGGGCTTTTCTCTCCATGGCTGACGCAGAGACTCCAATACATGCATTTGTTTCATCCAGACTTGATTAGTGTAATGTTCTGTTTTCAGGTCTGCCACATGCTAGTACTAAAAAAGTCTTCAGATGGTTCAGAAGGCTGCTGCTAGAATCCTAACTAAATCTAGGAAATTTGATCATATTACACCAATTCTTGCCTCCCTTCATTGGCTTCCTATCCATGTTAGACCAGAATACAAGGTGCTTCTGCTGACTTATAAAATCCTAAATGGGCTTGCCCCATCTTACCTGTCTGATCTCCTTAAACTGTACATTTCATCTCGAGCTCTTCGATCTCAAAGTACAGGGTTCCTGTGTGTACCCGAAGTTAAAAAGAGGTCAGCTGGTGGCAGGGCCTTTTCCTATTGGGCTCCATTGTTATGGAATAACCTGCCTGCTGCCATCAGACAATCAGAGTCTGTTGAGTTCTTTAAATCCAAACTTAAAACTCATCTTTTTGCCTTAGCCTACAATTAGTTGCCTTTAAGTTGAGTGCTTCACAACCTGTACTGCATGGCGGGTTGGTTTTCTATCTCAATTAATTTACCAACCACTGTTCTGCGGATGAGATTATAGAGTACAGATTATGACTAATTGATGACTTAATAATGACTAATGACTATTGCAAACTGTTCTCTTCTCTCACATGTCTTTTCTCTCTCTCTGAACAATGTCTTCTCCTTTCTCTTTTTCTGTGTGTGAATGGTGTAATGTGAGTCTCCCTTGCGTGCACGTGCAGTCGGTTCTACTCCCAGGTCTCCATGGTGATGGCGGTCAGCACTTGGATGCTGCCTGCCATTCCCCTCATCACATTTTCTTTTTATAAATCCGTACAATTTTTTTCTTACATGATGATGCTGGTCGCGTGGCTTGGGTCCTGGACTGTTCCGACGGCGTCTGGACACTGCTTGGCATCCTGCGCATCATTTTCTTCATACATTTTATAAGTCCATTATAATTGCGTTATCCTCTTTTAATGTTGTATTGTGTAAATTGCGTGAACACAACATCCATTGCACGTTTTCCATCTTGGGAGAGAGATCCCTCCTCTGTTGCTCTCCCTGAGGTTTCTTCCTATTGTTTTCTCCGTTAAAGGGATTTTTTAGGGAGTTGTTCCTTGTCCGATGAGAGGGTCTAAGGACAGTATGTTGTGTTGCTGTTAAGCTCAGAGGCGAATTTGTAATATTGGGCTATACAAATAAAATTGAACTGAATGTGTTGGGATTGTTTTCACTGTTAACACATTCTGTCTCTCATGGCTGTTAGTCACCCTCCTCTCACTTTTCGTGGGATGTTGCTGCTGCTGCCTTCATGATTTATGATAAATAAATGTTGAACAGACGGGACAAAACTCTTATCTTAGATCACAGTCCAAATATTTCCATCTATGAATTTTTGAAAAAAAATAAAGATAAAATGAGCCTGAATATGCTCTGTCACAGCAGTTGATTAATAGTGCAGGTATCATATGGTCAACGAGCGAGTGCTGTGAATGTTTTCCATTATGTCACTGGCAGCTAGCACAAACAGCCTTGTAGCAACTTCTAAGTAGAATTTAAATGGTGGATAATAACCTTTCGGAAGGAAGCATGCTGTGCAAGAACATATGGACGTTAATTTCAAATATGTGAGTGTTTGTTTTTGTGTGTGTGTGTGTGTGTGTGTGTGTGTGTGTGAGAGAGAGAGAGAGAGAGAGAGAGAGAGAGAGAGAGAGAGAGAGAGAGAGAGAGAGAGAGAGAGAGAGAGAGAGAGAGAGAGAGAGAGAGAGAGAGAGAGAGAGAGAGAGAGAGAGAGAGAGAGAGAGAGAGAGAGAGAGAGAGAGAGAGAGAGACAGAGAGAGAGACAGAGAGAGAGAGAGAGAATGAGTGAGTGAGAGACAGACAGACAGACACAGTGTGGGTTTATGCATTTCAGTTGTGGAGCATATGGACAAGGTTGCATCATATTGGAATATGTGTAAACATTACTTTGTGTATGTGTGTGTGTGTGTGTGTTTGTATGTGTGTGTGTATGTGTGTGTTTACGCGTGCGCGTGCTTTTAAATCACCTTTAAGAGTAAAAACACGTCACTTGGTTTCTTCTGTCCTGTAAAGCACACTGGTTATGATAAAAGCTAAACAATAGTTATTTATCATTATTATTATTATCCATTAAAACCATCCATTATCCAAGCTGCTTTTCCCAATCGGGGTCGCGGGGATGCTGGAGCTTGCTGTTTCTACCAACTGAATCATTGGTCAATGAATCGAAGAAAAAGTAAAAAGTCAGACAGACTTAACTTGGGATTTACATGAGTCAGAATGAGGGTGTGGATGTTGACATTGTAGGATGTGGGACCTGGAGGATGTGGAAATCATGTCTGGGGTGCGAGGGTTCTCAACAATCTGTGAAGTGTGGCCTCTGCTACACCGCTGTTTGAATTGGTCTATTATATGCACTCAAGCTATCCTGAAAACCTAGGATACGTCATTGATATGCCAGCTACAATTCTCATGAACTTGAATGGACAGAGTAGAAAGCGTCCAGAAACTTAAGATCAAGATGAAGACGATTGGAAAATGTGTGGATCCAACAACAGTCAAACAGGCTGACAGACAACAGAGAACAATTTTGTTTTTGACTGACGAAAAGTAATTGTTGAGGGCTAAACTTTGGACAGTTCTGCAATTAAATATTACTAAAAGAGGTTTTTAGCTGTCTGTTTTCTGACACCTTTGTCTAGTGTCATACCAAAGTTTGCATTTAACATTGCACTGCTAGATTCATATGTAGAATATTTAATATGAGATTCACAGGGACTGTTTGCACTACCATAAATAAATATCCCAAAAATTTAACATCTTGTAAATATTCTCTTTAAAAGACTACCTCCAATATGTAAACACAACAGTGACTTCAAATTTAAGTTATTAACAGCCACACAGTAAAATTTCTTACTTGCTCACACCATTGGTCTTTAGATTGTTTCTCTATAAGCATCGCTTTCACTATGCAATTCTGTCCGCCACCGGACATAATTTTTTCCGGCAAATTGATTTACAGCAAAGGAAGTGCGTCAACCACCCAGTAGCAGGCTAGGCAATGGTGGACGATTGTGGAGGTTGTGCAAGATGGTGACTGTGGCGGTTGAGATGTGCTAAGCTCTGCAACATTAGTTAAGTACCTTACGTTATTTTTACAATGCTAGCCATTTAACCACTTGTTGAACTACTAAAACTTATTAAAAGCACAGACAAGTGTAGGTTAACTACCAAGATAAGTATTTTGACAGCAAAAATAACCTAAAACTTTGACGATGCCAAGAACATAATTAGCTTGCTAAGCTAACAACACTCCGTTTGAGAGAAATGCAAAGGACTCAAAAGGAGGATTGGTGTTGGACATGGAACCAAAAGAGGCTTGCTACAGTTTGTGCTCCCCCCTTCCTGAGACCCCAAGTAAGAGTTCAAACCCAAAGGAAATATGTGTCAATAAAAACAAGAGCATGACGGTCTCTAACACTGACATTTTCAAAGCCATCAACGAGCTGAAGGAAGGTTTCCTCGCCTCTGAAAAGCGAATAAATAATAAAAACACAGCAGACATTAATGAGGTAAAGAAGATAAGAAAAGGCTTGGGTTACAGGTAAAGGTGACTGAGGACAATGTGAAAACACTGGATAAGCGCATGGAAGAAGTAAAAGAGAAAATCGAAGAAAGTGAACGATACAGTAGGAGATGGAATGGCCGCTTCATCAACCTCCCGGAGCGAGAGAACGAAGATGTAAGGGAAGAAGTTCTGAAGATAATGAACCAGATTGCACCTGATGATAAAAGCAAGCTCGGATTCTTGATTGACACGGTACACAGAGTACACCCCGATGCCAACCCGTAGTGCTTGTTCGTGCGAAGCAATAACTTTACTCAAACTATGTTATTACTATGCAATGCACATCGTTACAATTGCCAATAGTTCCAAGATTCAGTTTAAAATTATGACAATTTCCCTTTACCTCTCCGGTTCACATGCTTCTTCACGGAAACGTGTAAACATTTCAAAGCATGTGTCCTGTGTTGTTGGGAGTTTCTAGGCTTTGAGGAAAACCGAAATCGATTGTGTTTGCGCCAGCAGATTGTGTTTGCGACAGCGGTGCAATAACACCGATTGGAAACGCTGGAGGGGAGGGAGGGGGGTCGACACAAACTGGGAAGACTGAACGGCATGTCCACCGTGTGTTACCTGATTGTCTTCCATTTTCAAGATTCGGTTACAACATAAAACTTGACTTCATGAATTGACATGCAAGTTCAGCATCGAATTGAAAGGTTTCTTTTTATTCTTGTTCAATTTCAGTTTCTATTTGGACACTTTATGGCACTTTCAGAATGTGCTGCTATTGATTATCAGGTGTTGTTATGTGATGTCACACTTTGCACTGTGTTGACAAAAATACAAATATAAACACATACTGTATTTAATGTCTTCCAGGTCTTCACATTGAAGGAATACATTCCTCTGATGTAACAGCTGGACAACACAGTGACTTGGATGTCTAGATGGCAACAGGACATCTGTAACAACCTCCTTCCTGCTTTCTGTCTGGCTGATGGGAGGCACAAACCAGGAAGACACAACTGACATTTTAATTCAAATTTGTCAGTCAGAGTTGATTGTTTTGTCAGTCAGAGTTGATTGTTTATTCTTGTTCTTCCTCGGCAAACTTACCCAGGGTTCACCCACTAGTAATTTCATTGATTATTGTCATATGAAGGCGATCTTTTTTTTTTGTAATTTTTTTTAGATTTCAGATTTTCATAATTGGAAATTTGGCACCCCAATGACTATGAAGGGTGCGTCACTTGCTATCTGAACAGACATGTTCAGGTAACAAGAAACTAAATTAGTGTAACAAAAATCACGATATGTCACATTTGATATTAGCAGGGAATGGAGTGCACATTGGAAATCCTTCAGGCAAAGAACATTAAACAGAAAGTCCAATTTGATCTGAGCGATAATCTCTTTTGTGCACATTCATAGTAAAAATCAGACAAAACCCATTTCCCGTGTATGGCAATAGTGTTGATTTTTCCGAGTGTGTTATTTCTCCATTTGATATAGGGTTAACCATTTGTTATGGATAGGAAGAATAAACACTAGGTAATTCCTGGCTAAAATAAGAATGCCCCTGGTGGTATGAAAGTATTGTTTCTGTATCTCATTAATACAGGGCGGGGTAGTTGACCATGGAGAGATACTGTTGATATATTACAGCGGGCTAGACAAAGGGAGGGAGAGAAATAGATGAAGTGAAAGAAAATAAGGGAGGGAACACAAGGGAAAAGGAAGAAAGACAGGAGATGTAAAATATAAAAATTAATATGATCGTGAGAGTGTTGTGTGTGTATGTTTTTTTTTTGGGGTTGTGGGTTTGGGAGAGAGATTGGTAAGTATTTAGAAGAAATAAAGAAACAAAGAAAGAATGAGAGCAACGGCCAATACACATAGATTACATGTGCGTACAGTACATTACAATGTGTGCTTCTGTTTCCATATATGTCACATATGTCCTCAAACAACCCAAACCTAACCCGCGGTTTTGGGTTGTTTGAGGACATACATGAAGAAAACAGAAGTTTTCATGGAACAGCTTCTCCACCAACTCACTCTATAATTGAAAAATCTTTAAACCCCTTTACGTTCAAGACGCCAAGTTTCCAGACCCAACAGCTGTGGTGGAATATAGGCATTTGACAAAATACTTCACGTTGGCTAGCAAGGCCTCAACATCACTTTTGACACCGGAATTGCATACAGAATTTTACCTTAAACCCAACATACTGTACATAAATATACAAACCGTCACGATATGCAAAGTGGTCCACATTCAGAGAGGAATACAGATAGAGAGACAGAGAAAAAAAAATATGGATAGGGAGGCGGCCAGGGATTGAACAAGACAGAGAGAGAGAGAAAGAGAGAAAGAAAGAGACAAAGGGAGCGATCTAATGGGTTTTTTTCCTGGTCTAACAGCTGGCTGCAGCCGCTGCTCATGTAAACTGAGATGCAACGTTTCAAATCCCCTATTATAAAAGCTCTAACAGACCTATATCTAAAGCCTTCTCTGCTCTCTCGCTTTCCCTCCTC
The DNA here is from genome assembly GCF_029633865.1 of Lampris incognitus. Classification (NCBI taxonomy): domain Eukaryota; kingdom Metazoa; phylum Chordata; class Actinopteri; order Lampriformes; family Lampridae; genus Lampris; species Lampris incognitus. The sequence goes on from NC_079219.1 coordinate 17,154,018, forward strand.
CCTCCATTTACTTCAGCTTTTCTCTATCGTTTGCTCTCTCTCTCTCTCTCTCTCTCTCTCTCTCTCTCTCTCTCTCTCTCTCTCTCTCTCTCTCTCTCTCTCTCTCTCTCTCTCTCTCTCTCTCTCTCTCTCTCTCTCTCTCTCTCTCTCTCTGTGCATCCACATCAACTGTATCTCTTTCTCTCTCTTCCACTCTCACCAGTGACATCCGCTAGTGTCAACCTTTTAATCTCTTCCCTGTCTCTTCCTCTGCTCAGATGAAGGAGGATAATTTATCACCACATTAGAGAAGCAGCATGAAGTGAGAAGTGAAGAAAAGAGTAATTTCATGGACATAAGCTTGTTCAAGCTATGGACAAACCAAGGCAATATGTCCGTGAGATGCAGTTGTAAAATGGAAAATTAAAGCACGTCCTGGGAGTCAATGTAATAGAGTCAAAGGTGTTACACATGATGAGATGATTAATATGGATGACATCTGCTGGAAAATGACCCCAACTCTGCATCGCATTAATAATAGAGCGTTACCATGTTAGAGCTTAGCAAGTAGCTCTGACATACACTAATGGGCTATAATTTCAACGTTTTTACATATTAACCGGCTTCTGCTCAACGATTTTATCCTTGCATTAACATACATATTTCGCTCATCTCTGTTAGGTAGACATAAGGTTGATGTTATTTATGGATATTAGGACACCGTATAAGATGACAGCCATTGTAAAAAATGAGAAGTAATGCCGCTTTCAAAGGTCAAAGTTAAATTATTGCTAAGGGTCAAAAAGAGGGCGACGTTTGAGTTTTCCAATTCTTTTCTTATTCTGTGCTCACACCTAAAGTGTCATGTGCAGCAAAAGCACATTGCAGTCATTCACTTTCAATGAGAGCTGACAGCGAGGAGCAGCCAATGCCATAATGCCATGGCAGTTAAACATGCACAAACAGAAGCAGTGCATTAACAGTGGACTATATGAAGACCTACCAGAGTGTATTGTAGAATGGAAGTATCATAAAAAGACATATGGTAGTCTGCAGCCCTCCGCGGATCGGCAGAGGGGGTGGAGCAGCGACCGGAACAGCTCGGAAGAGTGGGGTAATTGGGGAAGTCTTCAATGAAAGAATGAGCACGATTTGTATAAACTGACAGCACATGATAAACATGATAGCACACAAGTAGAGATCGGGGAAGCATTTCGCCTGTATAATGATGTGAGCCTGTACATCAATGAACAGCATTGCTATGGTGCCATGGTAAGAAGAGGGGCTTCTATAAAGTCTGCTCTTCGGTGCCGAGCTGCTAGTTCTCCCATTATGGTCGACCTGACAGTAAACATGCCTCCGTGTGTTCTTTACAAGACCTCAATACATGTTTAGGCGGGGTTGTGAGGCTAGCCACAGCGTTGCGAAGGAATCCACTTTACAACTACAGCTGTCGGAGGAAAATTCCACTGGGTGGGTTTAAATCCAATATACACCTAACAGTATGGAGAGTAACTGAAGGTTCGGTTTTCTGGCAGCTGTAAAAAGTCTGTCTGGTGTGAATGCACCACATTTTTATGATATTGTTTTTCTTTAAAGAATATTCTGAAGATTCTAGCGAAGCACATTTTGATGCTAATATAGAGGATGTGCACAGCACTACTCCCCCCCCCCCTTTTCTCCCCAATCGAATTTTTTGGCCAATTACCCCACTCTTCTGAGCCGTCCCGGTCGCTGCTCCACCCCCTTCCGCTGATCCGGGGAGGGCTGCAGACTACCACATGCCTCCTCCGACACATGTGGAGTCGCCAGCCGCTTCTTTTCACCTGACAGTGACGAGTTTCACCAGGGGGACGTAGCATATGGGAGGATCACGCTATTCCCCCCAGTCCCCCCCAAACCCGAACAGGCGCCCCGATCGACCACAGGGGGCACCAGTGCAGTGACCAGGACACACTCACATCTGGCTTCTCACCGGCAGACAGCGCCAATTGTGTCTGTAGGGACGTCTGACCAAGCCGGAGGTAACACGAGGATTCGAACCGGCAATCCCAATGTTGGTAGGCAACAGAATAGACCACCACACCACCCGGACACCCATACTGCTTTTGGCGAATGATCTTTCTATAATATAGTTAGCAAATATTTCATCACGTTAACAGTTAATAAGACAAGGCATTGATTGGGTGCATATGGAAGCCATACCAACATGTGCCGGCAGCCATATCAATATGTACTCTTGCTCTGCCAAATGACGGAAGATAATCAGGTATGGGCTTGGCTAGTACTTGGATGGGAAAACTCCCTGGAAAACTGAGCTGCTGCTGGAAGTGGTATAGGTTGGCCAGTAGGGTGCAGTTTTCCCTCTGGTCCTAATATACAACAACAAATATACCAATGTCCCAGTGCAGTGATGGGGACACTGTGAGGTAGGAGATGCCGTTCTTCAGATGAGACGTTAAACCGAGGTCCTGATCCTTATCCGATGTAAGGGTCTAAGGACAGGATGTTGTGTTGCTGTAAAGCTCCCTGTGGCAAATTTGTAATTTCTGATATTGGGCTATACAAATAAAATTGACTTGACTATGGTCATTAAAGATCCCATGGCACTTACTGCAAAGAGTAGGGGGTTCCCCTAGTGTCCTGGCAAAATTCCGAACCTGGCTCTCTCCATGTGGCCACCTACTCATCCCCCCATGTAACTGGCTCAATGATTCCTCCCTCTCCATCTCAAGCTGATGTGTGTTGAGCGTTCTGGTGCAAAATGGCTGCCGTGCATCACCCAGGTGGGTGCTACACATTGGTGGTGGTTGAAGTGAGTTACCCCCTTCAATGTGAAGCGCTTTGGGTGTCTAGAAAAGTGCGATATAAATGTTATTATTATTATTATTATGTTAGAAATATTATCAACGTGGTTGTACATCAATACGATATAATATCCACCCATCCATTATCCAAACCGCGTATCCTGCTCTCACGGTCGCGAGGAGGCTGGAGCTTATCCCAGGAGTCATTGGGCGGCAGACGGGGAGACATTCTAGACAGGCCACCAGGCCATCACAGGGCCCACACACACCCACACACACACACACACACACACACACACACACACTACAATTTAGTATGGCCGATTCACCTGAAAAAAAAAATATATAAACAAACGTATGAATATATGTACTGTGGTGAGCCAGCATGTATGAATGAGTCGGGAGGCAGAGATCTCTTTTTAACTGCAACTCCCATGCCCCATAGCCCCATACACCGCAAGGCCCCGGGAGTGCCCTTTTTATTTTATTTTATTTTTTAATTTTGTTTGGATCCCCCCCCCCTTTTCCCCTTAATTGTACTTAGCCAATTACCCCACTCTTTCGAGCCATCTCGGTCGCTGCTCCACCCCCTCTGCCAATCCGGTGAGGGCTGCAGACTACCACATGCCTCCTCCGATACATGTGGAGTCGCCAGCCGCTTCTTTTCATCTGACAGTGAGGAGTTTCACCAGGGGGACGTAGCACGTGGGAGGATCACGCTATTCCCTACAGTTCCCTCTTCCCCCTGAAAAGGTGCCTCAACTGACCAGAGGAGGCGCTAGTGTAGCGACCAGGGCACATACCCACATCCGGCTTCCCACCCACAGACACAGCCATTTGTGTCTGTAGGGATGCCCAACCAAGCCAGCGGTAACACAGAGTTTCGAACCGGTCATCCCCGTGTTGGTAGACAATGGAATAGACCCCTATGCTACCCGGATGCCCCAGTGCTTTTTTATTTACACACCTGCCAGAACTACTTACACAATGACCCCCCCCCCCCAGGTCACAACCGGCAACATTAGACGGAGTCACGGTCCTACAGTCAGTCAGTCAGTCAGTAAACGGTCTTCTACTTAGTCCGAGTCAAACCCCCAAACAATCAACATAACAATAACCACAACATCACTAAAACACAATTTTAACATGAAAATTAACAGTCCCATCAGCCATTGCGCTCCCCCAGCGCAGAACCGCCGACAGTCAGAGCGACCACCTCCCCTGGTCGCTACATAGCCCCCATCTGAGCGGTCAGTCGTCCTCAACGTCCCCATCACACAAAACATAGTCCCTCAAATGTCCAGGGGGTTGTCGCTGGTGAACAAGCCACCTGGGGCTCACACGAAGCGCAACCAGGCGAGAGGCACACTGATTGGTGCATGGGGTGCTTCTGTCGCCCCAGGTCCCAACAACAGGCAGAGCAAGGGGGTGACATGGTGAGAATCTGTCCTGGTGCAGCACCACCATGCGCCCCTGGCCGGTCATGTGTACCCAGTACACCACCTCAGACAACCGGCCCACAACCTCGCCTGGCCCCTGCCAGTGGCTGCGAAGCTTTCCTCTTCTTGTGAACAGGACAATACACCCATACCTTGTCCCCTCGCATGAAGAGCTGCCCAAGGCACTGTGTGTCATAGGCCCTCTTCTGCCACATTCTGGAGCCGGCCCGGGTCCAGTGGTTGCAGGACTCGCAGCAGTGTACATGCGGCTCCACGTCTTGTCAACAGCCAGGCCAGTAGTACACCCCCCCCCCCCGAGGTGGTGGAGGGTCTTGGCATTCCCATAGTGACACGCCCCCACCGAGCCATGGACCACCTGGAAAACCTGGGACGGAGCACATGAGGCAACAATAGCTACAGGAGGTCGCTCCCTTGTCCGGGAGCTTGACATCTCTGGTACACGTGTTGAACTGCGGGTATCTATGTTGGTGGTGTAACTGTACATTTGCAGTGAAGGTACCCAGGCTCTTTCCTTCTTGGCGGCAGCAGCTGGCTAGCTGCTCCCTGCTTTGGTCAGTGAAGGGTTGTTGCCCAAATAGCTTCTCCAGTGCCATGGTCAGGGCTTGGAGGTCCTGCTGCTCTACTGGGACTAGGTCGAGGAGCACCTGCAAAGCCGTTTCCTCCAATGCCAGAGCCAGGTGGATGGCCGCTTCCTTGTTGCTCCATCCACTGTGTCATGCCGCTAATTGGACTTACAAGAGGTATGACTCTAGCTGTGTCATCCTATTGTACTTGGGCAGCTTGGTTGGTGTTCTATGCGCAGCATCCCTCCCGGTCGCTAGGAGGCAGTCGGTAGCAGCAGGCAGCAGGCGTTACCCTGTATTGGCTCTCCTGGCCTCTAGGGGGCGGTCAGTGGCAACAGGCGTTCCGCTGTAATGGCCCTCCTGGCTTCTAGGGTGCAGTCGGGCCATGGTGCACTGGAACCATGGGCTGGAAAACTTCCATCTCTGTCTTTTGCCATGCCAGGTTTACCAAGCGCCATTGGGTCTGCTCAATGTCCCGCCAGTCTCTGGATCTCCTTCTCCATTCTTCAGCTCAATCCCATTTCAGACACCAATGTGGCAAGCCGGCATGGAAGAATGAGTTGAGAGGCAGAGATGTCTTTTTAATTGCCACTTCCGTGCCCCATACATCGCAATACCCCAGGAGTGCTGTTTTATTTACATACCATCCAGAACAACTTACACAAATATTCCCCCTTCGAAGTTAGTCTAAGCCACGACACAAATATCCCCCGCCCCCCCCAAGGTCACAAGTGGCGACATTAGTCTGAGTCATCTTCTTACAGTCAGTCAATCAGTAAACAGTCTTCTACTTGGTCTGAGTTGAGCTCCCAAACAAACAACACAACAATAATCACAACATGAGCACAATATCACTAAAACACAATTTCTGTATGAACATTAACAGTCCCATCAGCCATTGCGTTCCCCAAGTGCAGAACTGCTGACAGTCAGAGCGACCACCTCCCTCGGTTGCTACAATATGCTGTAATAGTTTTAAAACTGAAGTCCTCTGTGTAATTGAAACCAAAATCCTGAATGCAGTAGCAGACCTACGGGTGAAGTCACAAAAGGAATTGTGGCGTTTTCTGGCTGCTAAACCTGCACAAATAAGACAAAAAGAAACAGTGTAATTCTCGAAGCACACACAAAGGGTGAAATGTACCCCAAACTGCTCCGCCAAGCAGTGTCTCGGTGCTCTGGTGCTATTTGTATGTACTTAAATTAGGTAATATGTACACATTTGGTGCAAAATTGGCCCCTTTCTGTGTGAATGAGTCTCTCATTGCAAAAAAAGTCCAATTCAGATACACCAATGCTAATATCCATACACAGTTAGAGTGAACATTATTATCGTCTTCAGACAGTTGGTGGCAACGGATGCCCAGACTTTCCAGTAATTATGGCAGCAGTGACTGCAGTCAGGCGAAGGCATCGTCATGCCAGGCATGCTCATGAAGGATAATTCGAAGGAGAATATCACTTTTTGATTTAACTAAGACTTAAATCATTTGCAGATACACATTGCCAGGTCAAACAGTTCTTACTATACGTGATGACATCAAGGAAGACACTGAACCTGCCTACTGTGCTCTTGGCACAACGCCACCATTTATACATCGCCACATGGATAATTGCAGTCAGACGCGAAACAAAGGCAAATTGCACTCAGCTGCGCTTTATGAGCGTGTTTGCGCTGTAATATATTTGCGCAATAGCATTTGTGAATCGGACCTTGAAACAGGGCAGATAGTTGTGGCAAGTGATGCACAATTCATGGTGTTATCAGAGGCTGCAATCAAATCTTTGTGAATTCACCCACTTGTGTTATGTTTGACCCAAACACTATAACAGAAGTTAGATGGCATCATCACCAAGGCTTTGTCATCTTAAAACATGGCTCATACACAGTAATGTAGCTCCACATGTTAAAGCTGACTGAATGGAGCTGAACAGGTCACCAGGCCGACCTCTGGTTACACGGCTGGAATTATTTGTGAGAGAAGACCAAGAGGTCCTACTGTGACCTAGATCTGTCTAGTCTCCAATAGTCCGAACCCCATGATGCACAGAGATGAGTTACTGGCCACTAAGACACCAAGAAAATACACACAGATTATACAGTGGCGCCCATTGCAGAGGTATCACTGTTACCATCTGTACTCGATCCGGTGTAGAAACACAGGATCTTCTTAGGTTTGCATCTCAATGGGTAAAGTATGGCACTAAAACCACCACAGTAAGGGGTCCCATTCCTGTTGTTGCTCAGTGGGTAAATAATGGCCCTAACTATGCAAAAGTTTTGGGGCCCAATTCCCTGTCTTGCTCAATGAGAAGTGGATGATAAAAACAGTAACTGGGTTGGAGATTTCCTTTTCCTTTATGAATCTTTCGGCAGAGAATAGCGGTACCCCTATTATGGAAAGGGGTTTGCTTCAAACCTCCTCTCCTAAAATGCTCCTAAAAACACATTTACATGCATGCATACAGAACTGTGAGGAGTGCTGAAGATTTTTTTTCCCCCTTTTTTTCTCCCCAATTGTACTTGGCCAATTACCCGACTCTTCTGAGCCGTCGTGGTCACTGCTCCACTCCCTCTGCTGATCCAGGGAAGGCTGCAGACTACCACATGTCTCCACCAAGTTGCCCACTGCTTCTTTTCACCTGACAGCGAGGAGTTTCACTAGGGGGACATAGCGCATGGGAGGATCACGCTATCCCCCCCCCCCCCGAACAGGTGTCCCGACCTACCAGAGGAGGCGCTAATGCAGCAACCAAGACACATACCCACATCCGGCTTCGCACCTGCAGACACGGCCAACTGTGTCTGTAGGGACGCCCAACCAAGCCGGAGGTAACACGGGGATTCGAACCAGTAATCCCCGTGTTGGTAGGCAACGAAATAGACCGCTATGCTACCTGGATGCCCCTAGCACTGAAGATTTTTGTATGTAATTTATCATTATTTAAATGTTATTTCATTTTCCAAACATCTCACCTTGAAGGTTGGACTAACAGTGTCGGTAGGAACAAAGGAGTGAGGTTAATGATGGGCATCCCTTTCAGAGGAACACTCCTCAACTACCAATGCATGTTAAAATAACTACGTCTGTTCATCATGTCTTTTGAATCAGATAATATCTGTAGCCCGCTACGTGGAAAACGGATCACGACCCATTGTAAGACAAGATCTGAATAGCTCCCTTGTCTTGTGTCTGATCTCTCCTATATTACACAACCATTAATAATATTAGAGCCACATGCTTGGCTCCTGCTGCTACAGTTTATCGTGATGTATGTAGACCGGCCTGGAGAGAGCCTATAAACAGCAAACTAGCTGGGAAAGCGGAAAGAGGATGATGACATTAGAAGGACCTGGACTACAAAGTCTGAAACAGTCTTGTAAATCCAATCGCTGGAGAAAATGTAGCTGAATATTGCTGTTACACACATTTGAAAATGAACAAGTTTGTTGGGTTTTTTTGCACATTTTGTGGTCTGCAGGGTGTTGAAATATGCTTAACCTGTAAAAGATTGTGTAATATTTCAGTTCAAGTAAATGTGGGACTCAGACCTTTTTTTTTAACCCCAAATTTAAATAATGAGTGTTGAATTTACCAGGTTTAAAGGACTTTACTGGAAATAAGGAAACACAAAAGACCACAAGAAATGAGAAGAATAAGCTTAACACAGAGAGCTTATGTGAAGGCCTTTTTTCCGGTGAACTCGCATTACAGCATACGGCTTTATAATGTGTATATTATTTTAACCTGCTGGATATCATAAGTGGATTTTTATTGCTTCTTTCATAGCTCCTCTTTCTTTTTGTGAGTATCCCTATTACTAGGAGTATTCAGTTAAAGGCAATATCTCAATTAAAGGGTTTATATGGTTTCAGATATTGCGGTCTTTCACCTGGGTTTACATGGATTCTTTTGATAATATATTTAAAAATTTGGTTGTCTTAATTGTGTTATTACTCCAAATTTGACCATGCCCCAATAAGGATAAGCAGGTAAAAGTGTATCCTAGAGTGTTTCTTAAGTCCAAGTAATGCCTTGGTTGGTTTCTGTTATCCTCTTTCAATGTTTTGTTCTGTAAGTTGTGTAAACACAACATCTATGCACATCTGTCCGTCTTGGGAGAGAGATCCCTTCTCTGCTGCTCTCCCTGAGGTTTCTTCCTATTCTTTCTCCTTGTTGAAGGGTTTTTTTTTTTTAGAGAGTTGTTCCTTATCTGGTGCGAGGGTCTAAGAACAGGATTGTTGTGTTGCTGTAAAGCCCCTTGAGGCAAATTTGTAATTTGTGATATTGAGCTATACAAATAAAATTGACTTGACTTGACTTTAGATCATATTATTATTGGCCAGTATGTAAACACATCTGTTGTTATTGATCCCTCACATGAGAACAAGACAAGAGTCTCTCCTTTCAGTATAAATATTTAAACTTGGGTTTTCCAACAGGTTGTCAGAAAATGACCTGTGCTGTCTACACGAGGTGGTGAAATAGCAACTGCTTTTACAGGCTGTGCTGCCATTTGCTTTTTGGTTACCCCTGTGTCTCATGGGACTGTGAATACACCTGCCCACAGTGTGTGTGTGTGTGTGTGTGTGTGTGTGTGTGTGTGTGTGTGTGTGTGTGTGTGTTTGCATTTGTCTATGCGTGTGAGTATGTGACTGTGTTTTACATGCATCTGTGTGCGTCTGCAAATGTAGTTGCTGGCAATGTGCGTGTGAGGCTCCATTACCCCGTCATCATCTACAGGTCATTAAAGAGATAATTTAGCCGTAACGAAAGCCTCTCCCATCTCAGCAGCTGCTTTCTGTGACTTTGCCAATACCAAAATTTCCCAATAATTGTGATCCAATCACAATTATTGGGAAATTTTGAATTTAAACATCATCATGTAATAATACTTTTTTTTTTCAAGCATATTCAGATTGTTCAAACGTTAGCTACAATGAAAAGAAGAGGTAAGGTCAACGCGGATCAAGTCAGAGACACTTTGCAATATTACCTTTATGAAGAATAGTTTGTCAATGTGATGGCAGCAGGGAAGGGTTATTAGTTACTTCTGAAAGCAAAAATATTTGCCTATAGCTTTGATTACAGAAGGCGTCCGGGTAGCGTAGAGGTCTATTCTGTTGCCTACCAAAAAGGAGATCACCAGTTCGAATCCCCGTGTTACCTCCGGCTTGGTCGCGTTTCCCGACAGACACAATTGGCCGTGTCTGCGGGTGGGAAGCCGGATGTGGGTATGTGTCCTGGTTGCTACAGGAACAGAGTGATCCTCCCACACGCTATGTCCCCCTGGTGAAACTCCTCACTGTCAGGTGAAAAGAAGCGGCTGGCGACTCCACATGTATCGGAGGAGACGTGGTAGTCTGCAACCCTTCCCGGATCAGCAGAGGAGGTAGAGCAATGACCGGGACGGCTCGGAAGAGTAGGGTAATTGGCCGGATACAATTGGGGAGTAAAGGAGGGGGGGTTGCAAAAAAGAAGAAAAAAAAGCTTCGATTACAGAACATAATTATATATATTTAGCATATATTCATGCACAGAGCGACACTGTGGCTTTTTTCCTGTAAATGGAACTTCAAAATAAAGCAGTAAGAAGGAATGAGATAAGTAAGTAAGTCTTCTTCTTTTGGCTTGTTTCTCAGCGGTTGCCACAGCGGATTTGATCCTTTCCATCGGTACCCTATGAGGGCACAGCACCGACGGCGGTCGTTGTTAACCCGGGCCTCGACCGATCCGGTGTGGTCTTGTCAATCAGCATAATGATCTGGCAAAATTTTACATCAGATGCCCTTCCTGACACAACCACTAACCCTATGGATGGGGGCCCAGGTAAAGCGCTGGATGCCATCCCAGTATTCACGGACTTGCAACCATGCCTGTTGCCATCAGGTAAGTAAGTGAGTAAGAGGTAAGTAACCTAGAAAAAAAAACAAACAAAAAAAACAAGCCAATTTCAACAAAAAATAAATAATGTGAAACGTTGATCCCGCTCAACACTACTGGAATGTCCCAGTGGTTAGACTTGTTACTGAACGTTTTCCTGCTCATTCATTTTAAGTCTCTGGATAAAAATGTCTGCATAATGGCCAGCTACTTTGCAGCCCCCCTACCTGCCCCCTCAGTCACTTAACATCCACCACATCAAAACACATTAGAGCCACAGCAACCTGCAGAGCTGAGCCAAGCCCTGCAGGTTGCAAGAAAGACATCTGTTCAACAGATTCAGGGCTTGGAGGCTTTTTGAAGCACTGAAGATGCTTCCAAGGTGCAAACAAGAATGTGTGACAGGAGAAGCCATTTGGTTAGCTTGTGTATCTGTATAGTGTGTGTGCGTGTGTGTGTGTGTGTGTGTGTGTGTGTGTGTGTGTGCATGCCTACATGTGAGAGTGCATATCTGTGCACACAGTCACATTCCTAAACACACACATACTCACACATTGTGAGTATGTGTGTGTCTTAATGTGAGTACGTATGTGTGTTTAGGTGCTGTTGGTCCAGCTGTCATGGGACGGGAAAAGAGTGACAGTCAAGAATTTCCTCTTTCCTGAAAGATAGCAAGCCCCAAGAGGTGTTGACTTACTTGCTGACTGCCAGTCACCCTGACTGACTGCCTGGATAGTTGAGCAAGTTATTAATGACTACTAGCTAGTTGGCTAAGGGACTTGCTCATTGTTTGTGTGCCTTGTTTGTGTGACAGACTCTGCGACCAGTTGACTGGCTGGTTGGCCAATACACTGCAATACTGAGTGAGCGGCTCACCGATTGGCTGACAGGCCAACTTACTGACAGATTGACTGATAAAGTTTGTAGGGTGTCAGTCAATCAGCTCTGGGGGTGGGGAGGCAGTGTCATTATGGGGGGGGGGGTGAATTCCTCTGAGTGCATTGTAAAAAGGCTGAAACAACATGATCCCCCACTTAGTTTCTGTGCCTATTTAAAGACATGCCCAGCTCCTCGTGGTGCGATGGCTCTGATTTAGTCCATCCCAAAAAGAATGGGCTATGCACTAAAGGGTTAGCAATGAGAAATAGTGTGCATGTGTGTGTGTATGTGTGTATAGGTTCCCCTGCCCAAAAAAAACCAAAAACAACATACTGTAATTACAATTACAGTATGTTGTTTTTCATGGTTTTGTAGTGTCCCCCCCCCCCCCAACATTGCCAGCTTCACTAAAGAACCCTCCTTTGTTAGCAAACTTGCTGAAAGCTCTAACAAGCAATATATATATCTTCTGAAAAGATCTGATCTGGTGTCCTGGACCATCGGGGAGCCATTTGACACCTCCCCAGTCCTCAAAAAGAAATGGTCAGTGGCTTCAATTGTGAAGGAAAACAATGAGCCACTTGAATCCAAACCTTCAATTATGGATTGCGTCCATTCTGAGGCCTACAAAACATCTAGCATTACAGGGGTGTCCTAGCTAAGGAGACTCTTGATTTGATTTAAACAGATTATTCCATGTTATGAGTAAAGAAGATCAAATGTGAAGCAAAGCTATTACCGGAGTAATCATGTTAAATGACCACAAATGAAAATATCTTGTAAAAGCTGTTGACTCTTTCATTTCATATCAAAACAATCCTCTTTCTCTGTCATGACTCCACACATCATTCCTCCAAAACGGGTGGTCAGTTGGCTTCTGTCTCGTTCCTTGGGAGGAACACAAATTGAACATTGTAAAGTTTCCCACCGCTGCTCGGTTTGAGACAATAACAGATCTGGTGTCCTACTCTGGACAGCCTCACGGCGAGCTGACAAACTGAAAATCACTTTAGTTTGTCCATGTCTTAATTTTTCAGAGCGTCTGCCAGTCACAACACACCGCTTGATGAGGGGGGAAAAGGTGCCAAACCCCTGAACAAACACAACTGATCCAATGGAGAACAGTGTTGGGCGGATGAATAGAGGACTACTGCGGTGAAAAGGAGAATGGGAGCTTTGATGGCGCCAATCATTTGCCAGCTGAATCATGTCACCACCTGAAATCGATTGGATTGATAAACCCTTCCCTTTCCTCATTGCACTTCATATTACGCTCTTCAGAGAACAACCATTTGTTGTTGTTAAACTTGACGATAGCTGTGATAAATCTACGTCCGACACAATTTATCGGAAAAGGAAAGAGTCTTCCTGTAGTAAGTAATGTAGATGGGTCCACACATGGGAGCTATAGAAGTCTCTCTTCACATGGGCCAAGTATCCACAAGCCGGCTTGTTTAGCTTCCTAGCCTCCCAGCTGAGAGGAAACATGAAACACCAGAGTAAAAACAAAGGCCTGTGATAACAAAGACCCTTGGTGCAAATGCAGTCCTTTACATAAGCTTTGCTACTGCACCCCCCCCCCATCCCTCCATCATTTTGACAACTACCAATTATTTTAGCTTATATGCAGTGTATTTCATCATCATCAAATCGACAGGTCAAATAATGCACATAAATAGTGGTTACAAAATTTTTTTTTTTTTGATTTTCCCCCCTTTTTCTCCCCAATTGTATTCGGCCAATTACCCCACTCTTCCGAGCCATTCCGGTCACTGCTCCACCCCCTCTGCCGATCCGGGGAAGGCTGCAGACATGCCTCCTCCGATACATGTGGAGTTGCCAGCCGCTTTTCACCTGACAGTGAGGAGTTTTGCCAGGGAGACGTAGCGCGTGGGATGATCACGCTATTCCAACAAGTTCCCCCTCCTCCTGAACAGGCACCTCGACCGACCAGATGGGGTGCTAGTGCAGCGACCAGGACACATACCCACATCCAGCTTCCCACCCGTAGACATGGCCAACTGTGTCTGTAGGGTCGCCCGACCAAGCTGAAGGCAACATGAGGATTCAAACTGGCAATCCCCGTATTGGTAGGCAATGCTACCTGGACAGCCCTTCGGTGCAGATATATGGATACGGTTCATAGAAACTCAGTTCTAATAAAAAAATTAAATAAATAAATAAATAAATTTTAAAAAGGGGGGTACACTGTAGTGGACTCTATGGACATAATTCACCATAATCGGTTCGTGTAGTCAATGAGAGAAATTATCCGTCTCTACTTTCCCGCAATTTCTACATTGGTGACCTCGACATTTGTCTGCTGGATGTTTCCAGAGACAACTCTTTCTGAACATGACGACTAATGCAGTTTCTCTCAAGCTGCTGGAGTTCTGGGAGTTGTCAGCCTTGGCTTGGTTCGCCCAGACAGAAACGCAGTTCGCATTGCAGGAAATCACCACGGACGCCACAAAATACTATTATGTGATGTCGGCTCTCGGCAGTTCTGCAGCAACCAGAGTCCGCAGCAGAATAAATACAAGACACTCAAGACTCACCTGTTGAAAACTTTTGAACTTTCTGATGCTGAGCGGGCCAGCCGGCTTTTCTCTCTACATGGCCTCAGTGACAGTAAGCCGTTTGAGCTTATGGACAGGACGCTGGTCATCCTGGGAGAGCACACGCCTGACTTCCTCTTCATCCAACTGTTTCTGTGACAGCTATCTTCTCAGGTATGGGCTGCTTTAGCCAACACTGCCATCACTGACTGTCGTGCTCTGGCCGAGGAGGCTGATAAATTTTCCCAAGCTGGTCAACAGCACTGCATGGCCGCATTTTTTTCCTGCCCAAACATTTTCACCACTGCCTGGAGACATAACAGTCGCCGCCACAGCGGCAGCTCCTCAATGGCAGCAGGACCACGGCCTATGTTTTTACTACATAAAGTTTGGAACCAAGGCCTAGCGGTGCTGATCTTCATGCAGTTTCAGCATGGTGGGAAACACCATGTGCGTCGGCCAAACTGGCAGACTGCGCATCATCAAAGACACCATTTCTGGATGGCGGTTCCTGTGTGACACGGGCGCGCAGAGGAGCGTCCTGCCCACATCGAGAGTAGACATCTTGTCCTGCGGATATGCCCCCCGCCCCCCATGGAAGCTGCTAACGGCAGCCCCATCCACACTTACATCACTAGGTATGTGGAGCTGTGTTTCGGAGGACAGCGGTTCGGCTGGGACTTTGTCACGGCAAAAGTGGCCATCCTCCTCCTCGGCGCGGATTTCCTATGTGCCTATGGGCTGCTGGTGGATGTCAAAAACTGCCGCTTGATCGACGCTGTCACTTTCTGTTCATTTGTGTGTACTCTTAGTGGAGCGGACTCCATCAGACTGTCTTGCTGAGTTCCCGGTCCTCACGCAGCCCACCTTCTTTTCTTCCACCGCCAAGCACGGAGTGGAGCACACATTGCCACCACTGGCCCCCCAGTCTATGCTCGGGCTCGACACCTTGACATGGCCAAGCTCACCACCGCCAGGGAGGAGTTCGAGAATATGGAACGTCTCGGCATCATTTGCCACTCCAGCAGGCCGTGGGCTTCACCCCTCCACATCATCCCGAAGCCTGGCGGCAGGTGGCGCCCATGTGGTGATTACCGCCGACTCAACAATACAACGACAATGGACCACTACCCAATCTCCCATATTCAAGATTTTTCTGCCCACCTGGCTCGAAAAGCCATTTTTTCCCAGAGAGGACCTCATTTATGGATACCATCAGGTGACCGTCCACCCACTGGATGTCCCCCAAAAGGAAGTGATCACTCCATTTGGACTGTTCGAGTTCCTGTGCATGCCGTTCGGCCTCAAGAACGTCGCACAGACGTTCCGGTGCCCCATGGATTAGGTGCTACGGGACTGCCTTTTGTCTTCGTCTATCTAGACGACATCCTCATCGCCAGCACCTCCAAAGCTACCTGTCCCACCTCCACTCTTTTCGAGCGGCTGAGCCTGCACTGGCTGATCGTCAATCCAGCCAAGTGCCAGTTCGGGCTGACCACCATTGACTTCCTCGGACACCGAGTCACCAAAGACGGGGTGGTACCCCTCCCTTCAAAGGTGGACGCCATCGTGAACTTCCCAGGACTGCTCACAGTCAAGTCCTACAGGAGTTCCTCAGCATGGTGAACTTTTACCACCGCTTTATCCTCCGAGCTGCTCAACTCATGCAGCCACTGTATGAGGCCCTGAAAAGCAAGGCCACCAAACACACTGTGGACTGGTCTGTGAGAAGGGACAAGGCATTTGTGGATGCTAAGACTGGTCCTGCTGATGCAACAATGCTGGCACACCCATCCCCCAAGGCTCCGATCACCATTACCACAGACACTTCGGACAACTGCACAAGCAGTGGGTGAACGGCACTTGGCAGCCGCTTGCTTTCTTCAGCAGACAGTTACGCCCCAGCGAACAGAAGTATAGCACCTTCGATCGGGAGCTCCTTGCTCTCTTCCTTGCCATTCGACACTTCTGTTCGCTGCTGGAGGCCTGCCAGTTCATGCCATTTGTGGACCACAAACCACTGACATTTGCCATGGCCAAGCTGGCTGAGCTGTGGTCCACCCGCCAGCAATGACAGCTCTCCTACATCTCAGAGTTCACCACGGGTGTACAGCATGTTGGCAAAACCAAGCTCATCATCGACTGCCTCTCCCGGGCCATTGTGGGGGACGTCCACTTAGGTCTTGACGATGCCTGCATGGCAGCTGACCAGGACGCCGACCTGGGCGTGCAGGCTTTCAGGACAGCTGTCACAGGGCTGCAGTTTGAGGACGTGGCTTTTGATGACGCTGGCACCACGCTCCTGCGCGATGTCGCCACGGGTCAGCCCCGGCCCTTCATTCCCACTGGCTGGAGGTGGCGTGTTTTTGACGCTGCCCATTGCCTCTCCCACCCTGGCAAAAAGCCGTCTCAAAGACTAGTGGCGGCCAAGTTCATCAGGCACGGGCTCAAAAAAGACGTGAGAGGCCGCTCTGTTGGCTGAGCAGAATAAACCGCCGTTCTTGCAACCCGCTCGTCATGTGGCTGGGAGGTTCATATCCCAGACTCGCCGTAACCGGTCACGGCCAGAGCGTCCACAGGGTAAGGCATTCATTAGGCCACCCTTACCCGAGGGATAGTGGGTGTAGATCGGTGTAGTGTTCGGGGACTCATCGTTCTCCAGCGACCCCTCTGGCCCAACCGGGCGCCTGCAGCCAAACAACTGAAAGCATTCTCCCTACGTCTCCTTTGCGGCCTGAAGGTAATGCAATCCATGCGAGGCTTCAGCGTGTAAAATAGCAAGAGCAGCTGACACGAGTTTGAAGGAAGCTGGTGTTACGACTATCTCCTTCCTGTGGAAACGTGAGCCAGGGGAGTTATTCGACAAGAGTTCCGGCCATATGCCATTGGGTTAATCGGGTGGGATAAGGGGAAAAACTAGAAATAAATTTATAACGACAAAAAAAAAGACGTAAGAGACCGGGCTGACACCTGCGTGGAATATCAGCGCTCTAAAGTGCACCGCCATACCAGAGCCCCTCTGGCACAGTTCCCGGTGCCTAAAAGGAGGGACGACCATGTAAACGTGGACCTAGTGGGCCCCCCTCCCACGGTTTTACTTACCTCCTCACCATGGTGGATAGGACCACTCCATGGTCAGAAGCCGTTCCACTGTCATCGACGACGTCCACCGACGTAGCCGTTCATCGGCACCTGGGTCGCCTGGTTCGGCACCCCATCTGACCTCTCCTTGGACCGGGGATCACAGTTTGCGTCTGAGCTCTGGAACGCAGTTGCAGAGAGCATATGGGTGAAGCTCCACTGCACCACCTTATACCACCCGCAGGCCAATGGGTTGTGCGAGCAGTTTCATCGCTCTATGAAGGCCGCTCTTCGGGCCAGCCTCAAGGATAGCAGCTGGGTCGATAGGCTCCCGTGGGTCATGCTGGGCATCAGGACTGCCCCTAAGGAGGACCTCCAGTCCTTGTCCACTGAACTGGTTTACGGAAAGCCGCTGCGGGTCCCAGGGGATTTCGTCCCCAACACCATGGCTCCCTGGTCTGCAGCCCATCAACAGACCACACTCCTGGATAAGGCCAGAGCTTTCGCACTGGTTCCCACTTCACAACATGGCCTCCCACAGTCTCACATCCCCGCAAGCCTGCAGTCGGCGGAATACGTTTTCAGCCGCCATGCCGCCCACCACGGACCGCTGCAGCCTCCCTACGGTGGGCCACTCTGCGTCCTGGAGACCAGGAACGAGCACTTTGTCATGGAAGTTGGCAACAAGCCAGAGCACATTACAGTGGAATGGCTCAAACCGGCTCACCTGCACTTGGACCGACCTGTTGGACTCGCTCAGCCCCCACGGCAGGGGCGCCCTCCTCCCAACAACACCCCTAAGGTTCCTCCACCTCCCACCCTACCCCCACGCTGTTGCAGGGTCCCTAAGGCCCCTCCTGTGGGTACCCCGGCCTCCTCACCTGTTCGGCGAAGCCGTTGTAGCCGGGCCATCCACCCGCTCCACGTTGACTTTTTCTATTATGGTGAATTCTGGGGGGATGTATGTAGCGGACTCTATGGACATAATTCACCATTATCGGCTCATGTAGTCAATGAGAGAAATTGTCCGTCTCTACTTTCCTGCAATTTCTACAACACGAAATTTAAGTAAAGTGGTCATTTAAACAACAGCATTTTAAAGGGCCTGGAGCAACATTGCTTATGTTGCGACTTGAGTCAGAGGCCCTGTCTTTTAGGTGGGTTCCTGGCACATGACGACACTACTATCAAACTTAACCGAGTTAATTTAGCTTCCAAGCTGAAAATGCTTACATTTCCAAATGTGCAGAACTCAAGCATTTGTTCCTCTCTGATAAGAGAATGTGTGAAGGGAGATAAGGTGGCATCTGACAAGGCTTATTGCCTGGTTAGATCAAACCTGTTGGCCCGCCTTCCACTGATAAGATTAGACAGCACCCCTCTGCTCACTGGAGGCCGTCGGTGTCTCTGGGCTCAAGCATGCAGTATACCTAAATACTGTGTGTGTGTATATATGCATGTTGTGTTTGTTAAGGAGTGTGTATGTGTGTGTCCGTGCGTGTGTTTGTTGCCATCAGGGCGTCATTATGTTTTACCTGCTTGTAAAACTAACCGTTATTCTAAATCATTCAGTCCCTCTGCAATTCGACTACTAAATTGTAGTCTTTTTTATTATCTGATCATTTTATTTTGTTTACGAAGTTTAACTAGGCTATCAATGTTATTACTTACAGATCTTATAGATTTTATTCCACGTTTAGTTTCCTGGAGTGTTATTATGTATTGTTTGTGTTATTTCTTTGTTTGCATGCTACTGTGTTTTATGTGCAACAAGCTGCTCCAAACAAATTGCCTCTAGCAGGATTAATAGTTGATTGTATTGTATTGTATTGTATTGTATGGGTGTGTGTGTGTATGCGTTTGCGTGCATGTCTGTGATACCTGTGTTATCTAAAGCCATCTGATGCCGAGATTGATAAGACTCCGCCATCCTCTGAATATAAAATACAGAGAAACCCTAAGTGCATGTGAGGTGGGGGGATGGAGGTTTCTGTGGGCAGCTAAACACAAGATTTGGGGTGGTGGTGTTATTGGGTGGGTTAAGAGGTGGAGGTTGCTGCCAGACCCTGGGAGGTTACAGTGTGCGTGCATGTGTGTCTTAGCATAGGCATTGTGCAATCTCCTCTGACTTAAACCAACTGCTACTCTTAAGGATAAATCGGCAAAACCAGCCACTACAAGCTTGAGTCATGCTTTATGGAAGCAAATGAGTTAATGAGCTGACTGGATGGGAAAATGCCTTCGTTCAGATCTTGTGCGTCATCCTCTCTCTTTGGTTCACCACTTTGATATTCCCTGGTTAGAGAAAAGGATTGTGATGCAAAAAATAATCAATACTAGAAATGAAGTGAGAACAACGCAAATGAACCCGATTGTCTTGTCATTCCTCCTTGTGCATACTGAATTTTTTCTTTTTTGGAGTCCCCCCACCCCCCTTTTTTTCTCCCCAATTGCATCCGGCCAATTACCCCACCATCCCGGTTGCTGCTCCACCCCCTCTGCCGATCCGGAGAGGGCTGCAGACTACCACGTCTCCTCCAATACGCGTGGAGTCGCCAGCCGCTTCTTTTCACCCGACGGTGAGGAGATTCGCCAGGGGGACGTAGCACGTGGGAGGATCACACTATTCCCCCCAGTCCAAGGCGCTAGTGCAGCGACCAGTACACACACCCATATCCAGCTTCCCACTCGCAGACACGGCCAATTGTGTCTGTAGAGACGTCCAACCAAGTCGGAGGTAACACGGGGATTCGAACCAGGATCCCCACATTGGTAGGCAACGGAATAGACCGCTACGCTACACAGACAACCTGCATACTGATTTTTTTCTTCTTTAGGTGGAGGAGGCAGAATGATGGGCTTTGAAACCAAGGTTAGGTCCTTAAATTGAGCAACCAATCAGCTCCAAGTCAACAAAAATATTGATATTGTTACAGTAAATTAACCCCTACTGGTGCTTAGGGCCAAAAATCAACACTACAGTCTTTTGACACAGTACTGGAATTAGAAAAAAAAAGAAAAGAAAAAGAAAACATGAAACTCAAAACGAATTTAAGTCAATTGCCGGGCTGTGGCATTTGCAAAACATGAACTGAATTATTTTTTTTCTTGATTTGGGACTCGACTTGAATCCTAAAAGTTTTGCACAGCATCAATTTATATTGACTAGGAGACCATATGGAATTTGGCGACAGGTATGGGTGTAAGTCTATGAGTACTGGCATGACATCCAGCACTTTACCTGTGCCCCCATCCATAGGGTTCATGGCTGTGTAAGGGAGGGCATCCGATGTAAAATTTTGGCAAATCATTATGAGGATTGACAAGACCATACCGGCTCAATCGAGGCTCCATACTGAATCGGCTGAGGCCTGGGTTAACAATGGCTGACATTGGTCCTGTGCCCTCACAGGGTACTGATGGAAACTGTAAAATCTGCCGTGGCAACCCCTGAGAAACAGGGAACAAGCAAAAAGAAGAAATAGGAGTCCATATGGAATATATTTATTTCTGGCACAAATTAGAATTGAAATGACCCTTTTTTTTACTTTAGAAATTGCACTAACCAACCGTGCATTTTCAATTACTCTTTATGTTGTGCAGCCCTACTTATCTCTGCCCATAACACAGGCAGAGGAGCTTAGCTCATTAAATGTGTAGTGCTACACAGCACGGGTTCTGTGGAACATTATTTTTTGACCCTTCTATGATGAAGTTACAGAGGCGTAAGATGTGGGGAGCCACGTGTGAACGTGGCAGAGATCCAAATACAACAGTATATCACAGCAAGCCCGAAGACACCTAGACGTGTAATATTTCTTCACACCCCAGCGTGAGATCTGTCCAACATGTCCACAAGCTATCTTGCCATTCAAGGCCTCTCTGGCCTAGATCTGTGTCTTCTGTTGTGAGCATGAAAATTGATCAATACATGAGCATGTCAGGGCAGGTAAATTAATGTGTTACTAATGTAACACGTTCATAATAAGCACATTCCTACTTATGCACGCACACACACATACACACGCTCACACGCATGCACGCACACACACACACACACACCAGAGATCAGCATTTAAAAACCACATTGCAAGGTAAAATTGCAAACCAATGCTTACCTTGCAATATTAATGGAAGTATACTTAAAATGTAAAAATGAAAGATTCACAAAAGAAAATAACCATGAAGGCATGTGACGCTACATCATGTGACGTTCATAAAAACAGTAAATGGATACGGTGCCTACAATAGGAAACCTGCCCATCGTCTCATATGTTTGAGGGTAATCCCTACCTGAGTGAGATGAATATGTGGGCTTACATGGTGTCACACAGTGGTGCACTCTGTCCTCTTCTAAGTGTGAAAACATATGTATGTGTGCTACAGAGCAGGTACAGTATGTCACATCTGGCATCAGATCCTGTTCCAACATTGTAATCTTTCAGGATACCCTGTCTGGAGACCTGTCCAACATGGTAAAGTATTTGGTAACAAAGACATAAAGCAGCCAGCGGGCGGGTGCAGACTGTACAACATGGTAGTGGCTTGCATATGATCTTCTCTCCTCCACACAAGCATAAATGAGACCAGAAATGGTATACCAATGTCCTGGGAAAATCACTCACAGGTTTCTTAGCTCTTATCTAATATAACATATGGTAGCATTTCCTGAGCTATCGCAAAATAGACCGTAGGGCAGAAAGCCATGTGACGAGAGCATTTTACTTATTGATCCCAAGGTATGGCTAAACATGTTTAAGGACCCCCTTCCATTCAAACCACTAATATAATCTGTTTCCTGACAGCTGACATTCTCTACCATGTTTGCAATCTTGAATGAAAACTTATTAAGTAGACTGCAATCTGTGAGAGGTCAAGGCAATATTTATATATGTTATATTTATTATTATTACTGCGTTATCATATCTATAATGTTTTAGGTGAAATATATACTATATACTAAGACAAACATTTGACTAATTGACAGTAGATGTGAACTTTATGTAACTGTTCCAACTTACATACAAATTGAACTTACGAACAGACTCAACCGGAATTTGTTTGTGATCCGGGGACTTCCAGGGCTTGTGGTTTTATCCTTTGTATCGCTGTTGTAGGAGTAATTACACCTGATGACACAACTACTTAACCAGTATGATAAATGTCATGGTTTGGTCTGAGCAATGGCCTTGGATCAAGTGCAGCTAAGGACCTGTTGCATGTCATCTTCTCTTTTCTCCTTTTCTTTCTTGCCACATTCGTTTACCACCGTATGTAATAACATGGTTTTAATGTAATTTTAGTCTCTTTAAAAAGTTCACTCAACCCAAGGATGAAAGAAAAAGAAACAAAATGTTTGCATGTCTAGATGTCTGGAAAATAATAAACCAGCTCAAAAACACAGCCAGTAATAATTCATGTTGCTACAGGGGCGAGATAGTAATGTCTCAGGGGTGGTGGTGGGGGGTGCACTGTTGCACTTACAGATTGGGGCTTTAGGAAATGGTGATCTGTAGTATCTGTAGATTTGTGGCCTCAAAGACAAAGTTAGGACTGAGGCCGAGTGACGTGATGGATGTCCAGTGGTCCCACAAAGGAAGTGACACGGTATCCGCTCACTTTATTTTCGCCATCTGAGGCCACCAGGGTGAGATTTGCGTGTAGATCGAGAGAGAGAGAAAAAACATCACTTACTAATCCTCAAAAGTGTTAAAGTCGTGGAATTTGTGATTAATATTACTCTGAATAATATGCCCACTCCTCCGAGCTGCGAAAAGTAAAGGTAAAAAAAAAGTCGTGAAAACGAAGACCTGGTAGACTTGGAGTAAACTTAATTTCCCTGCGAAAAGTTTCAAAATCAACTCAAGAGTGTATCATAGGTCAACAACATGGACATATTCTTCGCCTACTGATCCCAACACCTCATTTGGCAAACACGCCGTCCACTTCGAGGGATTTATTTAATCCTGAAATGTCATTATTTTAGGGACTCGTTCCATTACAGATTCATTAGACACCACTGAATTTCCCTTCAAGAGGACTTCTTGGCAGCAGCAGACCTCAATGTAATTCCCTGAGTCAAGTTTGGCAGCTGTCCAGGAAACATACGCAACCATACGCCTGACATGATGTTGGAGCAGGGGAACAGACCTAATGAAGGGAGCGGTAAGGTGAGGAGAAGCGGTATGTGTGGAAGGCGAGTGACGGAGGGAAAGATGAAAGGGATGTGGGAGAATTGGGCTGCAGGGCATTAAAGCAATGAGGAAATTAGGGGGAGCTTATATCAGGAGGGGGCTATGGAGGAGGAGGGGGAGGAAGAGGTGAAGAGGAAAGAAAAAAAGGAGGAAAACGTGAAGAGGCATAAAGAAGAATAGAGCCAGAAGAGAGTGGGGGGGGGAGAAAAGAGGAGGGAAGAGAAGGATGAAGAAAGCAATTATTAACATATGCAAGCACACAACAAAAACAGGAAGATACAGTAAATAACAATGGACAACACACTCCCTCGAGTTAGGGGCTGCATCCAAGGTGACAAAGCCAAAAAACACAGATAGCAGTCTTTGGACTTTAGGAAGTATTTTCAGGCACAAAAGCCACATCTTTAGCCATATGTTTTTTGATAAAGTATTCTACAGTTAAGTTACAAAGGCAAGACATTATGAATGAATGAAAGCCACTTTATGTAACATTGTATTCTTACAGTGAATGTGCTCTCTGCATTTAACCCATCCTCCTATTGTATAGGAGCAGCGAGCAGCTGCAGCGCCTGGGGACCAACTCCAGTTCTTCCATTGCCTTGCTCAGGGGAACAGACAGGAGTATTAACCCTAACATGCATGTGTTTTTGATGGTGGGAGGAAACTGGAGCACCTGGAGGAAACCTGCGCAGACATGGGGAGAACATGCAAAGAAAGGACCTGGGATGGCCTGGGGTTCAAACCCAGGACCTTCTTGCTGTGAGACAACAGTGCTAACCACTGAGTTATGTGGTCTATGTATGTCACTGGTTTATAGTAAGGGTGTTTTCACATACAACCATTGTTGGTTATATGTGAGATCCAAGGTCTGGATCAGAGTCCACAACAGAGGCAGATTTTGCGAGGGTGCAGGGGGGTGTTGTTGCACCTGGGCCTGTAAATTGCAAGTTGAACTTCGAACACGGGGCCCCATGAACCTACCCACGTTACAAAGCACCACTTCCCCCAGGCTGGGGGAAGTGGTGCTTTGGAAATGCCATTTCCTTCAGGCTGGGGGAAACGGCATTTCGTTTCACTTCATGTGTACATGAGGTGAAATGACAAAGTATTCCCGATTCAAGTCATATATTTTAATTCTGGATGCGAGAATATTCTGGGACCTATATGTTGCGGACAGCATTTATACGTCATAGGCTCTCTGATGATTTCTTCTCACCAACAGTCACCACATAGCCTAAACCATCATCAAAGACCCATCAA
Source organism: Lampris incognitus (assembly GCF_029633865.1). NCBI lineage: Eukaryota > Metazoa > Chordata > Actinopteri > Lampriformes > Lampridae > Lampris > Lampris incognitus. Next base: position 17,178,684 of record NC_079219.1, read on the forward strand.
CTGAGAATAGAATAAATTCATTATTACTTTTAAATCTCTGTGGAAAATATTATTTCTTTGCATTATGACGCCAAAGACTGCTGGGAAAGTGGCCTAACCAAATAATGTTATTTTATTGCTCACCGATTGTCACATCATTCTCACGTTCACGAGTGTTTATTCTAACCAGCTACCATGGCTGCAAAAATTAGCTAGCAAGTAAAAAAAATACTGTAACTTCTCTATGCGAGGAGGAGCAGAATGTCTTCCGGATATGAGCACAAAAGTGGTGCTTAGTGAAGAAAAGAAAGCTTCAAAAACTGGATTTGTTTTTCAGTCGACAGGCTTGTCATTCAGGAGAAGCTGCCGCCAACTCTGTCACCTAATGCACTACTTACTGCTAGCCCTGGAATCTGCAGAACTTTCAGTTTTTCCAATAAGTATGTAATTAAATTTGAATTAATATTTGATCGATTTGATATTCTGCCAGTGGTCGACAACATTATTACATTGTATCAGGTCCAGTTTGTATCACTTTATCGAAAAAGCTGAAACAAAAGAGAGAAATTAGCCCAGTGCATTGTGGGTTCACAAAGAGCTGTGTTGGTTGTTTTTAACTTGCTCAGATGCTACAGAGAAGAATGGTTTTGGCAGGTGGGAAGACAGAGGACAGGACTTATTGTAATGAGTTGTGGGCTCAAATCAGGGAAAAAGAGGGAGCCACGGCCACCGACTCTGGAAAGTTGCCCATTCAATTCTATTTGACTTTTAAGTTGCTGCACAAAAGTGCCAGTTGAAGGAGCAGGGGGCAGACATTTTGGATTGCTGTTAAAGGGTTCTTCTAGGTGCACCAATGGAGACAGATGTACAGGGATGGTTCAGGGACGGTCATTCCCTTGTCACATAGATGGCCTCTTTGAGTCCCATTTTACAATGCTGTGATTGCAAATATTACTAAATTCTCTGTGAATAGTACCCATGGCCATTGTAATTCTAGTTAATGGTCACGGCAATTTGCACATGAAACTGATCGTTGGTTTCAGTCGTTATGCAACTGTATGGTTTATTAGGGTGGGGATACCTGCCGTCAGTTTAGATTGAAGAGGTCACTTAGATGAGTAATGAAACTTTTTTCTTCCAAGAAACGTGTCCAGATGAACTGGTTCACCTTTCTGCTATTTCCTTACCTGGATTATTGAGTATGCATAAAGACATTTGTGTATTCTATGTCTGTGAATGTTCTCATTCATCCAGGTCATGCTTATCCAAAGGAATTGAATCAAGTGCAACTGGACTTGGTATATATCCGTGAAGACGTTTCGCCTCTTATCCAAGACTAGCTTGGTCTAGTCAGAAAGGCACAAACTGATGAAGCCTCTTGGATGAGAGGCGAAACGTCTTCACGGATATATACCAAGTCCAGTTGCACTTGATTCAATTGTGTATTCTATATCTTTTGAGAAATTTGACTTGTAGAGAGAAATGAACCCAGAGCTTTCTCAACCCACTCTTCTCAAGATGGAGGCCTGTTTTAATGTGGTCATTACTCAAATTACAAAAATGTTTATTATGCTTCTACCTCCTGCTAAGTTAATGTTTCCTCCACTGCACTCCTGTATTAATGTCAAAGGAATATATATTACATTTGGGAAATCTCGCCCCTGAGTCATGGTCGTTTGATGGATATATAAATAACACCCCCAGTGGTTTCATTAACCAAGACCAACAGCTTAATATCATGAAGCCACTCTGTATGACAATGATGCAGTGCAATAGGGCTTGACCATACTTGAAGTTTCCTGCAAGCTGTGGAGATGGTTTACGGCATTAGGATATGACAAATCCTCCTGGCCTCAAATTCAGAATCTAATATTTGTCATTTTATTTTAAATCTTGTGCTGTATAATCTGAAGGAAAGAGGAATGTTTTGATGTGGCTATACTCTGGTTATGGCTACAGGATGGATTTGATCTGTGGTTATGGAAAAAGGTGTGTTTATATCCATCTCTCTCTCTCTCTCTCTCTCTCTCTCTCTCTCTCTCTCTCTCTCTCCTCTCTCTCTCTCTCTCTCCTCTCTCTCTCTCTCTCTCCTCTCTCTCTCTCTCTCTCTCTCTCTCTCTCTCTCTCTCTCTCTCTCACACACACACACGCTGGTAGAACATCGAGTCCGATGATGACATCCCTCCTCATTAACAATGTGTTCTTTGATGATTGTAGAGTCCCAATTCTTGATCCATAAGTTTGATTACACATTGGGCATATGAAGTCTGAGTTAGTGGGGGCAAGCATGGTAGATCTCCCGCCAGTTGAAATGGTTGATGGCAGTTTGCCTCAGTCTCAAGGGATCGATACAACACTTCTTAAGTGATGTTTTTAGCTGGTCTTTGTATCACTTCTTCTGACCACCTGTGGTGGACCGGTGGCCAACGTGAAGCTGCCCATACAGGACTTGATGTGGCAGGCATTCTTGAGGCCTCCTGATGACATGCCCAAGCCAGTGTAGTTGGTATTCAGTGACCGTGGCTTCTATGCTCATGCAGTTTGTCCTAGCAAGAATCTCGGCTTGGGGAACACAGTCACGCCGCGTGATCCCCATGATTCACTGCAGACACCTTATGTGGAACCGTTCCAGCAACCTTAGATGACAGCTGTATGTGACCCTGGCTTCACAACTGTATAGGAGAGTTGTGTTGCAGACAGCTTTGTACGTGGCAATTTTGGTGTGCAAGTGGAGGTGTCTATTTTGGAAGACCTTATGTCGGAGTTTGCCAAAGGCTACAGAGGCTTGTTTGATTCTATTGTGAATTTTGTTATCAGTGTTGCTGCCCTCAGAAAGGATGCTGCCCAGGTATTTGAAAGATGGAACAACAGAGTGGTTGGTGTTCTATAGTGAAGAATTGCATAGTGGGTCGGGGGGCTGGGCCTCCATTTGGCATAACACCTCAGTCTTGGTAGTGTTTACTGATAGACCCAGCCTGCTGTAAGCATTCACAACTGCAGCAAGGATGGTTTGCAGGTCTTCTGGTGTGTGAACTACAAGAGCGCAGTCATCAGCGTACTGCAGCTCAAGAACCTGCACTGGTGACAACTTGGTGGTTGCTTGGAACCTTCGAATGTTGAAGAGGTTTCCATCTAGCCTAAAGTCTATATTAATCCCACTGCTGCCTTCCAGATCTTTATGAAAAAGCTTTGTGACACATAGGAGGAAAATGTTGAAGAGTACCGGTGCCAGCACACACCCCTGCCTCACTCCAATGCACACATTAATAGGGCGCCGATTCCTGTCCTCCTATGGCCGGCCACCCGTACCACCATACCGTCATGGAACTGTGACAGAATGTTCACAAATTTGCTCGGACAGCCAAACTTTCGCGGGATTTTCCAAGTAGCTCTCGATTCACAGTGTCAAAAGCTTCGGAGAGGTCAACAAAAGCCATGAAAAGGTTCTGATGTTCACAGCACTTTTCTTGTAGCTGCCTTACTGTGGAAATCATACCCACAGTACTCCTGTTCTTCTTGAAACTGCACTGTGACTCTGACAGCAGATGTTTTGTCAAGTGCTTCACCATCCTGCATAGCATGACCGGTGCTAGGACCTTGCCTGCAACAGCTAGCAGGGATATGCCGTGACTGTTGCTGCAAATGGACTTGTTATCCCTGTTTTTGTACTGGGTGACAAGTTTAGCATCCCTCTATTGTTGAGGGACACTCTCCTGGTCCCAGGCCTGCAGGGTGCAACGATAGATCATTCTAGTACACAAGTATCCTCCTTGTTTTAGCAGTTCTGCTGAGATACCATCACTGCCAGGGGAGTTACTGTTCTTGAGGGAGTTGATGGCTGCAAGTACTTCTTGAAAAGTTGGCAAGTGGTCAAGGTCTGGTATGGGCAGAAAAATTTGCAGCTCTTCCAGGATGGATTGGTCGGTTGATGAGTACTGGTTAAGTAGGGTTTCAAAATGTTCAGCCCACCTTGCCAGGATCTGCTTTTGGTCTTTCAGGGTTGTCAGTCCATCTTCTGATTTTAAGGGTGTGAGAGAGCAGTTCTAGGGCTATATATAGTCTTTATAGAGTTGTAGAAGTTGTGCATAACATGTCAGTGTATGATTGAATCTGGTGAGCTTTATTCATCAACCATGTATTTTGCAGAGTGTGCAAGGTTGTTTGTACCTCCTTACATGCTGTTTGCCACTGCTGCCAAAAGATGGTGGATGCAGGGCAGTTGAGAGTAGCCCTGTGTGACCTACGCATGCTTTCTAGCAAGGATATGATGGTGTCAAAGTTCTTGTCGAACCAGTCCTGATATTTTCTGGCTCTGTAGCCTACAGAGTCGACTACAGCTTGATGTAGCAATGAGGTTAGGAAGGTCCATTTCCGATCCATGGAATTGTCAGAACTCCGAATGGCCTGAAACTCTAGTTCCATCATGCCTACAAAGTGATGGAACTCATTTTATGCTGGGGCTGACTTCAGTTTAGCACAGTTCAATTGCTTTTTTTATAGGTTTCTTGAGATGCTGTGGGGGTCGTACTTTGATGTGGTTTGGTCATGATCAGGTGGCGTTCCATCCAGCATTCTGCATCTCTCGTGGCCTGGGTCAGCACAACATCACTAGTGTCAATACATCTTGTTATGATATAAACAAACAGGTGCCAGTTTTTAGATTGTGGGTGCATCCAGGATGTTTTGTATTTGGTCTTCTCCTGAAACAGTCTGTTCATAATGGTGAAGTCATGCTCTGCACAGAATGTTAGCAGCCTCAGACCATTTGCATTAAACTGACCAACCCCATGCCTACCCAATACTCCGCTCCATATACCATTGTTCTTTTCTACCCTAGCATTAAAGTCTCCCAGAAGAACGATCCTGTCCTTTTTTGGGGATACGATAAAGGGCATCATCTAGCTGCTGGTAGACGCTGTCCTTCACAACAGTCAGATGGTAGTGTTGGCATATATGCACTTAACAGAGTGGCATAGCGTGCATTTGCTAGGGGTATATGTAGGGTTATTAACCTCTCGCTTAGTCCAGTGGATGTTTCAGTGAGTCTAGGTAGGATGCTGTTCTTGACTGCCAGTCCAACCCCATGCTGATGTTGTTCGCCAAGGAGATAGCCTCTCCTGAAAAAGGTGTACGCTCCTCCTTCCTCTCTCAGAGAGTCAGGTTTCTCTGACAGCAGCGATGCCCACGTTGTAGGTCTTAGTTTCTCAGCAGTCAGCACAGTCCTTCGATGTGGTCTGTTGCCATCATTATCATGGAGAGTCCTAACATTCCATGTTAACAATTTGAATGGGATCATTGTCTTGTTTCACCGTAGGACAGAATTCCCGGTAGCTGCGGTAAGCTACCCAGGAGGTTTGTTGAGAGGACAATTTGTAGGCCACATTTTCTAGGCCCCTCCCCAATTGGGCTGAGCAGTGTGGTCCCTAAATAATAATTTTATTTGTATAGCACTTTTCTAAAACAATGTTACAAAGTGCTTCACAAAAAATAAAATAAAATAAAACCAGACAAGGCAAAAATTAGAGTAAGACCAAATAAGTAAGAGTAAAATTAAAAACAGTATAAATAAATGAAAACAAGCATCAAACATTTGTAAAAGCTTTCATGAAAAGAAAACTTTAAAGATGAGATTTAAAAGAAGCTAGAGACTTGGTTTGTCTTAGATCAACAGGAAGAGAGTTGCATAGTGTGGGGACTCCTAACGGTAAAAGCCTGATCACCCTTTGTAACAAACCAAGACCTGGGAATAACTAGCAGGGCTCCATCTGCAGATCTTAATGGTCAAGGGAGCATATACCAGGTCAATAAATCACAAATGTATGGAGGAGCAAGACCATTTAAAGCCTTAAAAGTGTGCAATAAAATTTGAAAATCAATTTGAAATATAACAGGGGCCAGTGTAGGGAGGCAAGCACAGGAGTGACATAGGTGATATAGTCATACCTCTTTGTCCCAGTTAATGAGCCGAGCAGCGGCGTTTTGTACCAACTGCAAACAGTGGAGGGAGCCCTTACTGATATCAGAATAAAGTGCATTACAATAGTCAAGCTGAGAATAAGTCCATGAGATAAAAGCACGTACAACTTTTTGCAGATCAACAATTGATAAAAATGACCTAATTTTCGAGATTAGCTAGAGCTGGAGAAAGCATGACTGAACAGGTTGACCTCAGACTTATCATCATTAAAATTTAGAAATTTTTCAGACATCCAGGATTTAATGTCAGAGAGGCAGGTTGTGAGATTTGCTAGGTGCTAGGATCTGTGGGTTTTAATGGCATGTATAACTGAGTGTTGTCAGCATAAAAATGGTAGCGCACATCGTGATTTTGAATGACCTGGCCAAGAGGCAGCATGTATATAGAAAACATAAGGGGGCCAAGACCTGAGCCTTGACGGACACTGAAATTGTAATTGGTTGAAACTGGGTGAAAGAGGCAGAATTAACATGGGGAATGGAAGGAATGCAAGAGCCTGGCTGGATTTGGGACCTAATATTCTCCACCTTATTTCCAAAATGAGTGAGAAATCTTTCAGACAACTCAACATCAGGTTCAAAAAGAGAAGTGGAGGGACCAATAATAACAGAATCAATTACCCTGAAGAGAACATTAGGATTGTGGTTAGTTCAGATTAAGTACGCTGATCTCCCATCCTTAACTGCCTTCTGGTAAATTAACATTTGGTTTTTAAGGGTGTTATGTGCTAATTCGGACTTGTTGACCTTCTATTGTCATTCTGATTTTCTATGGAGTCTTCTAATGGCACGAGTGTGATCATTCAGCCAAGGCTGCTCAGTCACACAGGGGTCTGCCGAAAGTAGCTGCCACTTAATCCCAGTTGGTAGCGACCACATGCCGCTGATGTACAGGGCTCCGACTAGGAGCTCCCAGGCCATTCTACCTTGCTCCCATTGCCAGACACCCCAATGCCACCAGACTTCAACTGGATGTAAGGCCAGAAATTGTACACTGTGGAAATGAGGTGGAGACCTCCGGAAGGAGGTTTTTAGAGTGTCGCAGGGGGTGTGCAGTCCTCAGTACCACTAATTTTGCCATGACAGGTCAGTACTGGTGGCAAGGGCTTATACCCAGGACGACCAGTCACCCATCATGACTGCAGGAGGCTGCCGGAAACTCCAGACTGTCGAAGAACTGCCTGATGTCTGCCGCCAAACACGTTGCTTTTCTCTCAGGGTGTGCTCCCCTAGCCTTTGTCACCACAGAATTCCCACAAGGCAGCGGGGCAGTGGTTGGCAATGAACAGCCTCTGGGGAACATTGCAGCTCCGAGATCCCCTACCAAGTTTGCCTGAGGCCATGAGGGACCCAGTTACCGCATGTGGCCACGAGGAGGCCTGGCAAAGGTCTTGGCGAAGGAGAGGCTATGTACTGGCATGGGAAGGCTTACGCAATGCGCTGCTTCCTTCTTCACCACAAGGGCTAGCCAGCGGCAGCGAGCTGTAAGCAAGAGGTTAGAAAAGCAGGCGATAAGCAAGCATGCATCTTCCCTCTAACTACTGCACTGCTGCACTAGATGCATCACATCACCCTGTGTGAAATGCACGTGTGCGCGCATGCGCATACGCACACACACACACACACACACACACACACACACACAAACACACACAATTGTAAATTCCTTCCTAAGTTTTGAGAATATGAAGCATATATTGAGGCTAGACTTGCATGGATGGAATCTACCACTGCTCAAATACCACAATGTGGCATACTTAGCAATCCATACCATATACATTTATATTTATTATTGATGCCAACTGGAACTGCATATCAAACTAAATATTTTCAATATTTTAATAAAACAGTTGTAAATGGCCTAGAATTTCCTTTAAGTAAGTACAATATAAAGACAAAAAATTTCTAAAAACAAACAACAAAAGAAACATTGTTCACCACTAAAGGGGGCACAGATCTGATCTCTGTGACTTAATGTCACCCTCATCAATGTATCCTTGATGAAGACACTGAAATCTGCTTACATCAAGAGCACTGCAAATGGCTGACCCTGACGTCTGACCTCCTTGAAAATGTCCTCTTCTATAGGTGGTGGTTTGTTTATTAGCTTTATATTTTGCCAAAAATGTGTCAGTTGGAAATCGTTTCTTTGCATATTCATACAGTCAAACCAATTTCTTTCTCTATGAACTGTCTGATGATCATGGGATCACCTCTCTCTCTCTCTCTCTCTCTCTCTCTCTCTCTCTCTCTCTCTCTCTCTCTCTCTCTCTCTCTCTCTCTCTCTCTCTCTCTCTCTCTCTCTCTCTCTCTCTCTCTCTCTCTCTCTCTCTCTCAACAGCCTAATGACTTCGGGATGTAGGATCCTGTTTGGGTTGCATCCTGTCTTCCCTTGGTCACAATCCCACTCTCCTGGAGATTTAAGCTATAGTTTGCGTTGCTCTCGTTCATAATTGCTTTCATATTATTTGTTTTGGCTATAACTTATTATGCATCACTCTCATCCTTCTCTCTTCTTATCCTGCTGTTTGCCTCTTGTGTGTAAGTGAAGTCTACTCTCTCTGCAGGGCCCCACTGAGCAGAGCTGGTTTTGTGTCATGGTGTCCTGCCAGCTCTTGACTGCATCTGTGGGGTTGCCTGACATTGTTTTGGATGGTTACAGATTCACTAGATATGCCTTACACTCTGTCCTTACAATTCTATTACCCAGTGCATTTAAATTTACTATTTTTTGTGTTAATTGTATACATTCAAGGTTGTCTCATCTCCGATTCTGTTTGCGATATTCATGGACAGGATCTCGAGGTGCAGCCAAGGAGAGGAGTGTGTCCATTTTGGGAACATCAGAATTGCATCTCTGCTCTTCGCAGATGATGTTGTTTTGTTGGCTTCATCAGAATGTGACCTCCAGTGTGCACTGAGGTGGTTTGCAGCTTAGTGTGAAATGGCCGGAATGAGAGTCAGCACCTCCAGTTCTGAGGCCATGGTTCTCTACTGGAAAATGGTGGATTGCTCCCTCCGGGTTGGGGATAACTTGTTGCCTCAAGTGATGGATTTCAAGTATCTCGGGGTCTTGTTCACGAGTGAGGGTAGGATGGAGAGGGAGATTGATTCGGTGGATTGGTACAGCATCAGCATTAATGCGGATGTTGTACCGGACCGTTGTGGTGAAGAGGGAGCTGAGCCGGAAGGCAAAGCTCTCAATTTACCAGTCAGTCTTCGTTCCAACCCTCACCCATGTTCATGAGCTTTGGGTAGTGACCGAAAAGGTGAGATCGTGGATACAAGTGGCTGAAATGAGTTTCCTCAGTAGGGTGTCTGGGCTCAGTCTTAGAGATAGGGTGAGGAGCTCGGACATCTGGAGGGAACTCGGAGTAGAGCCGCTGCTCCTTCATGTCGAAAGGAGCCAGTTGAGGTGGTTCGGGCATCTGATTAGGATGCCTCCTGTGTGCCTTCCTTTGGAGGTTTTCCGGGCATATCCAACCTGGGGGAGACCCCAGTGTAGACCCAGAACTCGCTGGAGGGACTACATGTCCAGTCTGGCCTGGAAACGCCTTAGAATCCCCCAGGAGGAGCTGGAGGGCGTTGCTGGGGAGAGGGACGTCTGGAGTGCCATACTTAGCTTGCTGCCACCACGACCCAACCCCTTAGAAGCGGCTGATGATGAGATGAGATGTATATGTATTCTACATTATCTCGCTCAGGGTGTAATCCATATGATATTACATTATAATTCTGTTATTTTTATGTATTTTGTGCATTTGACACCTATTGCATATCTGTCTGTCCTGAAGAGGGATCCCACCTCTGTTGCTCTCCCTGAGTTTTCTCCATTTTTTTTTCCTGATAAGGTTTTTCTTGTCGAGTTTTTCCTCATTTGGGTCTAGGGTCCAAGGACAGAGGATGGCGTATATTGTCGTATATTGTTGTATATTGTACTTATTGCAAAGCGCTTCGGGGCTATCTTGACATTTTGGGTGATACAAATAAACTTTACTTGACTAAAAGGACCTTGTGTGAGGCCATCGTGTGTAGTTAAAAGAGCTAACAATGAATAGGAACACAATTTTCATGATTACATTTTCTTGAAACGGCAACCCCACACACAGACACACACACACACACACACACACACACACACACACACACACACACACACACACACACACACAAATTGCGTTCATATTGTATTAATAGACCATCTAAGTCCTCACAGCCAAAACTACCATGTGAATGAGACCCCCACTAACTATCAGAAGGACTCTGGGCAAAAGTGGAAACTGTTGTGAAATATCTCAGAAAATCTTGGGGTTGCCTGCTCCCTTAACAGACCTGATGGGAGAGATAAGGAGAGGAGAAGAGGAGAGGAGAATAAGAAAAAGGGAGACAGGAGAAGTTGGTGGGGAGAGGGGGTGCAGACAGAGAATGAGAAAAGGAAAGAGGCAGAGAAAGAGATGAGGACACAGAGATTAAGAGACTAAATAGAAGGTGAGAATCAAACACAGATTCAGAAGGAAAAACAAGATGGAAAAACGGAGGGGGGAAGAGAGGGAATAAAAACTATGTATGGTGGGACATTGGGAAGAGTGAGTGAGGGGAACAAAATAAATGAAATGTGGAAATGTGTGCACACAAAAAGAAACGTGTGTGTGTGCACACGAGTGTTTTTCTTTAGATGTGTGCGTGTTGCAACCTGAGTTTTAGTGCTTGTGTTTGTGTGCGTGCATGCGTGTGTTTGTGTGCGTGCATGTGTGTGCATGTGTGCGTGCATGTGTGTGTGTGTGTGCGCGCGCGCGTTCATGCATGCATGTGTGTGTGTGTGTGTGTGTGTGTGTGTGTGTGTGTGTGTGTGTGTGTGTGTGTGTGTGACTCATTGGTAGCAGGCAGCAGATGTCAATGCAGGGGGTAAGGTTTTCTCCAAACTGAGCAGCTCCCCAAGGGACACAAGTTACTAACAGACCCACAGCAGAGCTAGTGATGGAGGGTTTGGGAAGGAGGGAGGAGAAGGGAGGTCAGGAGAGCGGAGGGGAGGAGAGGAGAATGGAGATGAGAGGGGGGGGGAAGGGGAGAGGAGAGGATGAAAGAGGAGAGGAGGAAAAAAGGGCTTACTGAAAGGAGGAGAGAGTGAGAGATGAAAAGTAGAGAAGAGGAACCAGCAGGAGAACAGTATATCTGGGAGAAGGAAAAGAAGAGAAGCAAAGGAGGGGATTGGAAAGATGAGAAAAAGAGAGGGACGGGGTAGAAGAAAAAAGAGGATAGCAGTAGAGAGGTTGTGGTCTCAGATGTAGGGCAAAAGTCACAGTATAAATCCAATGACACTGACAGGCAGATGGATCTATTCCCATTGAACAGTTTCTCACACACACACTTTACCACATCTACTTCCCTTAGAACCCTTTAAGAAATGTTTGTAATTGTTTGTTATTTGACTAAATAGTCAATGGATATCCAAAATTTCCTCCAATGAACTCCATAATCTATCTATGATGACATAATTGCATTTCTTTGATTGCAACAACAAACCAAAAACTCTACTCTCTGAAAATAAACACAACTTTTGACAACTTTGATTATATACTTTACAATGTATGTAATGCCTACTATCCTGTAACTTGACATTTTCCTTCAATTCCAAAGGCATTGTCAGCACAATCACTGATACGTGTAAAGTCCCACTTGCATAATAAAACGAGTTTCAAATGTGAGAAACCAGGGGGGTACCTTTGTGTCTGCGTCAGAGAGGTTTTAAGGCAGGATGAAATTTAGACTTAATTGAGGTTTCCATGAGAAAAAATGTGCCATAAATAACCAAATCTAATGTTGCAGTAAAGATCACGGTGGGGTCTCATTGAGTCGGTGCCATTCGGAAATTGCTCCACGGTGAACCACATGTTAGCTAACCGCTATGACAACTGGCAGCTTACCGAGAGTATCACTGATTGTGCTGAGCACTATGAGAGTTGTTTCCAGATAAATGATATTGTTGGATGGCACCCTGTTATCTCCGAAAGGCTACCAGGAAAGACAGAAAAAATCTTTGCAAAAATAGCTCATAAGCCTTCTTCCAGGAAAGAAATACTTTCCAGTAGCCGTTTTGGAGGCAAATTCAATAGGGAACCTACTAAGTATTAACATAACAAAGCAAACCTCTGAGACTGCAGTGATGAAATATAATACTGTTGTTTCAATGCAATTTTCCTCTATATCAGAATAAGAGAAAATTTATTCTTTAAAAGAAGATGTATGCTCATGGCTTTTATGAAAGAATATGTTTTTCCTTTTTTTAAGAAAAAATTGCAAGTGTTGGTTGCACTGTTGGTGAGGAAGACGGCACAGAAGAAAAATCCTAAACGCCATTGTTTGCTCTCTTGGAAGGTCCGGATCCACTAATGAGTAGATGTTAAAGGTTCAGGCATGATCCGTGAACATAACATGATTGTTTTCTGGTAGCTTTGAACCTTGATTTTTGAATTATGAATGACAGAAAATGTTCTAATTGACTGTGTCTCAAAAGAATAGCATTGGGTTCATCGTGGAAGAACTTCACGTCACTTACAAATGGCTAATATGACTATTATGTGTTGTGTAACTTCGAGCACAACTTGGCAAGAAGCAAGACTTACAAGCTGGTCACCTCTGGATAGCATCTTTACCAGGTAAAGAAAGCACAGAGGGATTTTGATGAGAACGGCCAGTACAAACTCACATGCAGAGTTTTAGCTTTGGTCATATGACTCGTTCTTCTGATAGGTTTGAGCATTTAGCATATTTCTAGGCATAATACCACCGAGTGGATTCACAATTGGGAAGATGGAAGCCAGACATAGTGTGATTAACATGAACCACTTGTGAGACTCATCTGGCTTGCAAACTCAAGGCTAGTGGGCTCTTCTGGAAAAGAGAGAGCTAAATGACTGACTTTCTTCCTTCCCCTACCATCCCTCATCACGTTTTATTTCTCCACTCCGGGAGTAAATATGACTAAAGGCTTTCCGGAAACTATTTTGACCCAAGACTATTGAGCAGATGGGTCCTGCTGACAGCTGCTTTGACAGAAAATAGGACCTAAATTTATGTTGAAGAATGTGTCAATCTATCATAAATATACATTCCCTAGCTGACTAAAGAAAACGACATGCTGACCACGATTCCTGTTACGATTTCCCACAAGCAAACGGCATCCATCAATCACTGAATCCCTTCAGACTTTTCTGAGATTTAGAAACATAGAGGGTTCTTAGGATTTGTAATTTATTACACTCACTACATACTTTATAATAAAAATACATCTGTTTTTGAACTGTTGTGTGTTATCATTAAATTTGCCTTTGAGTAGCTTGAAGCTAGACTTTCTCTTGATAAAAAGAAATCTAAAGTAGACACCTGAGCACTGGAAGCACTGAGGGAGTATTTGCCCCTGTTTCTGCACCCCATAAATCATCATAGCACTCATGTAGCACTGAAGAAGAAGAAGTTGGATGTTGTTTTAAGAAAATATGACAGTGCAGCTGTTCACATAGTCCAGTGAGTGCTTTGTTCGCAATAGCAACCTCCTTGAAGTCCTAATAAATTTATTTCTAATATATCAGCAATGTTGTTGTTTTATATGTATGTGTGTGTGTATGTATATATGTATATATATACGTATATATATGTGTATATATATATATATATATATATATATATATATATATATATACACACACACACACACACACACACATTAGTGGCTGCCTTATGGAATGATGGTTTGGAGATGTGTGGAGGAGAGATGCTGGGTATATTGGGGGAAGGATGCTGAATATGGAGCTGCCAGGGAAGAGGAAAAGAGGAAGGCCAAAGAAGAGGTTTATGGATGTGGTGAGAGAGGACATGCATGTAGCGGGTGTGACAGAGGATGATGCAGGGGACAGGAAGAAATGGAAATGGATGATCCGCTGTGGTGACCCCTAACGGGAACAGCCGAAAGTAGTAGTAGTAGTAGTAGTAGACATTAGTGGCTGCCCTATGCAGGTTTGTTACTTAGTAATATTAGCAGAACAAATGTGTGAGAACGACAAGCAACCTCAAAATATCAACAGTTAATGTGTAGCGAATTCAGGGGGCAGCCGGGAACCCACCACAGCCGGGAATCGAACCCGGATGGCCGGAGTCTAGGCATCCATGGTCGTTACAAATGCTGATACTCTTTTTATGTGTACGATGATCCAATTTTGAGGTGTATCTGTGTTTTTGGTCTGGTAATTTGTTTAAGCTGGTTAAATAAAGTCTTTGTTAAGTCGGACATCTGTTGCTATGATCTTTTAGGGGGAACCTGCTAATGGGCAAGCCAATTGCCTGAATGCTAATAGGCCTCAAATTAAGGCTGGTGAATTTATGTTTTAAATGATTCTGAATTTTTGGACAAACATAAAAGATAATTATTAATGCGTGTTTTTAATCTATTTATTTGTGTTGCCTTACTGTTTTGTTTATTAGGTTCGAGCCCTCCTCCTTCCTGTTAAAATCATGGGCATTTACACTACCGTTCAAAAGTTTGGGATCACCCAAACAATTTTGTGTTTTCCATGAAAAGTCACACTTATTCACCACCATATGTTGTGAAATGAATAGAAAATAGAGTCAAGACATTGACAAGGTTAGAAATAATGATTTGTATTTGAAATAAGATTTTTTTTACATCAAACTTTGCTTTCGTCAAAGAGTCCTCCATTTGCAGCAATTACAGCATTGCAGACCTTTGGCATTCTAGCTGTTAATTTGTTGAGGTAATCTGGAGAAATTGCACCCCACGCTTCCAGAAGCAGCTCCCACAAGTTGGATTGGTTGGATGGGCACTTCTTGCGTACCATACGGTCAAGCTGCTCCCACAACAGCTCAATGGGGTTCAGATCTGGTGACTGCGCTGGCCACTCCATTACCGATAGAATGCCTGCTTCTGCTCTAAATAGTTCTTGCACAATTTGGAGGTGTGTTTAGGGTCATTGTCCTGTTGTAGGATGAAATTGGCTCCAATCAAGCGCTGTCCACTGGGTATGGCATGGCGTTGCAAAATGGAGTGATAGCCTTCCTTATTCAGAATCCCTTTTACCCTGTACAAATCTCCCACCTTACCAGCACCAAAGCAACCCCAGACCATCACATTACCTCCATCATGCTTAACAGATGGCGTCAGGCATTCTTCCAGCATCTTTTCATTTGTTCTGCGTCTCACAAACGTTCTTCTTTGTGATCCAAACACCTCAAACTTGGATTCATCCGTCCACAACACTTTTTTCCAGTCTTCCTCTGTCCAATGTCTGTGTTCTTTTGCCCATCTTAATCTTTTTCTTTTATTGGTCAGTCTCAGATATGGCTTTTTCTTTGCCACTCTGCCCTGAAGCCCAGAATTCCGCAGCCGCCTCTTCACTGTAGATGTTGACACTGGTGTTTTGCGGGTACTATTTAATGAAGATGCCAGTTGGGGACCTGTGAGGCGTCTGTTTCTCAAACTAGAGACTCTACTGTACTTATCTTCTTGCTCAGTTGTGCAACGCGGCCTCCCACTTCTTTTTCTACTCTGGTTAGAGCCTGTTTGTGCTGTCCTCTGAAGGGAGTAGTACACACCGGTGTAGGAAATCTTCAATTTCTTAGCAATTTCTCGCATGGAATAGCCTTCATTTCTAAGAACAAGAATAGACTGTCGAGTTTCAGATGAAAGTTCTCTTTTTCTGGCCATTTTGAGCGTTTAATTGACCCCACAAATGTGATGCTCCAGAAACTCAATCTGCTCAAAGGAAGGTCAGTTTTGTAGCTTCTGTAACGAGCTAAACTGTTTTCAGATGTGTGAACATGATTGCACAAGGGTTTTCTAATCATCAATTAGCCTTCTGAGCCAATGGGCAAACACATTGTACCATTAGAACACTGGAGTGATAGTTGCTTGAAATGGGCCTCTATACACCTATGTAGATATTGCACCAAAAACCAGACATTTGCAGCTAGAATAGTCATTTACCACATTAGCAATGTATAGAGTGTATTTCTTTAAAGTTAAGACTAGTTTAAAGTTATCTTCATTGAAAAGTACAGTGCTTTTCCTTCAAAAATATGGACATTTCAATGTGATCCCAAACTTTTGAACGGTAGTGTATATACTTAGCACAAAAAGTAAGGACATTTATGTTTGGTAGATTATTTCTTTGTTGTAACAATGCTTCTTGGCAATAAATCTTATACTGTTGGAAAGCCTGTTTATTTCCCTTTTAAATGGTGCCACATTTGTAAGGAACATGCATTTGTGGGATGAGCAGCAGAGCTGAGTATGTGGGTTGCACCCATGAAAAATTTGCCAAATCTTCTCTGCCAATGCCAAATAGCTTATTTTGCTGTTGCTATTGACTCTTGTTTTGAGCTTCTGGTACCCCAGGCGCTAACAATCAGGTGCCTGGTATAAGATTTATTGCCAAGAAGCATTGTTACAACAAAGAAATAATCTACCAAACACAAATGTCCTTACATTTTGTGCTAAGTTTAGTTTTCAGTCCAGAGAAAACTCATCAGCCCATCAGCCAGATAATGCCTGGGAAATTCTAGGTACAAGATTAGTTACGATAGAATAGGAAATGTGAAATTATGTTGAGAGCTGGTCTAAAACATGTTTCCTATTTGTGTGTATATCAGCCTGCCACAGAACTATATATGGAAGCATCCCCCACCACCTCCTCCCATGGCAACTCTGTAGCGTAGGTTATCTGGGTGGGCTCGGCCCAACCTAGCCTCCCCCCCTTAGAACCGGACTTGCTGGTTTATAGCCTGCACTACTGATTTGGATATTGCATATGGTCTAGTCTTACACAATCATGTATTCCTGCAAGTATACCATAGCATCCCCATTTAGCAGTCTAGCGCCCCATTGCACCATGAAGAAATACTCCGCACCTAAGGTGCTATGCTAATATTTACTTGGATACTTAGGCATCATTGTGTTTGTTGGCTTTTTCTTTTTTTCTTTCTGTAATTGTATCCAGCCAATTACCCTACTCTTCTGAGCTGTCCTGGTCGCTACTCCACCCCCGCTGCCGATCAAGTTATCAAGTTACATTTTTTATAGTGCCTTTCTAGCTGCAACAGCCACTTAAAGTGCTTTCAATTACTTTACATACTTCTCCGGAGACTTTTGGTTAAAGAGACTTTTTGCCGATCTGGGGAGGGCTACAGACTACCACATGTCTCCTCTGATACATGTGGAGTCGCCAGCCGCTTCTTTTCACCCGACAGTGAAGAGTTTCGCCAGGGGAACGTAGCGCATGGGAGGATCCCCCCAGTTCCCCCTCCCCCCAAACAGGCACCCTGACAGACCAGAGGAGGTGCTAGTGCAGCGACCAGGACACATACCCACATACGGCTTCCAACCCGCAGACACGACCAATTGTGTCTGTAGGGACGCCCGACCAAGCCGGAGGTAACACGGGGATTCGATCTGGTGATCCCCATGTTAGTAGGCAATGGGATAGACCGCTACACTACCTGGACGCCTGTGTTTGTTGTTGGCCTTTTTTTTTTTTTAGAAGTGATACAAGTCCACTTTTCATGGAGTCACTGAACATATTGAAAGTCATCATAAAGCCAGGAGTATTTGTGAGCAGGACAATAAAGGTGCATATGGACAACACACAACATACCTTAATCAGAACACTAATCATTTTCTTGCTTTACTTTTCTTTAAATTTTCTGCGTGCAATGAGATTTAGGGATTACGGCTTTCTACAAAGACATAACCTGTCTGTGTTTATTGTAGTTTGAGGATGTGGCTGGTTAATAGCAATGTTTTACAGCAATCCTTCAAATAATAAACTGTCATGATTTGATGTCTCTTGGTAAATTGCCCATGAAGGACTTTCAATGACCCTCCTCAATGTAATATACAGCACACAGTTTACACAGAAGGAGAACATACAACTGCAATCATACGAGGAGCCGTATAGAACATTTCCATGTGATGTTCACAGGGCTCACCCTCAGGATTTAGCTTTCACATTTCATTCTGCTAGCAGAGAACGTAGTCTGAGTAATCATCAAAATCACAAGGAGACTCCAAGGCACTCTTTTTTTAAAAAATTTTTAAAACGCCTTTAATGTCATGGCATGGTCATATAAGACCTATAAAACCTCGTTTGACTCCCTGATGAAGGCTTGATGCCGAAACATGTCAGAGTGTTTTTATAGGTCTTATATGGCCATGCTGTGAGATTATAGGTGTTTTAATTTTTTTTAAAAGAGAGTGCCTTGGACTCTGCTTGTGATTTTTATGTGTACATATATCCCCATCCAAAGAGCACCTCAAACAAACTCTACTTGAGTCTAGGAAGCGCTCCTACCCAAACATTTTTTGATAGTCTGAGTAATGTTGTAATATTTCCATCCCGTAAGTAATCACAATACACAGACAACCCACAGAAATCAAAGGGGGAAAAAAATGGTGTGCTTTGTAGCTCTTTCCAGTCATGCTCCCCTGCTGAATTATTTATGTAGCAGGCAATGGTAACTATTCTCTTTTAAAATATAAATTTTAAACTTCGTGAACATTTTGTATGCTTCAAATCAAAACGTTCGTGTCACCAATGGGGTGACACACACTCTTACAGAAAACATCATTCCTTGTGTGTTTTGACAGCTATAAATAAAATGAATCTTTAACGTGGCAAACATTTTCTCTTCGCATCCAAAAAGTCTGACTACTATGGTCAGAGGTGACTTAAGGTCTGCAAGAGAAATGGGACAGGACCTGGTAAGACAGAAAGAGATTGATGATAAATGAAATTTAAGCCAGTTCCCCACAACCCTCCCTATAACCTGATACTTCACTCTCTCTCCACAGACACACACTCTCATGCTTCCCTGCTCTCCCGCCCATGCAGCTCCATGCCTACCCACCCACCCACACACACACACACACACACACACAAAACACAACACAACCCAACACAACACAGACAAAAACCCTTTAGCTGCAGCAGCAGCAGCCAAGGCATGAGAGACATACCACAAGGCCAGTCTAATCCTTTAAAACGCCTGCTTCAGTGTGCTGAGAGCCTGCTGGAAAATGTCTATCTCAACTTGATGCCCTGCCAACACCAGCACCATGCCCAATTCAGAGCTCGTGATTAATAGCGTAAAATGAGTGAGATTAATGATGTGATATAATGTGATTTCAACTTTGTCTGAGTTTTAGCTTTTGTTCCATTCTCCAGCGCAGGTCCAATGGGTCCTATCCAGAGCCCACAGACGAGGGTGGCGGTAGTGAGAAAAGCAAACTATGGATTGTGAGGTTGCCAGTGTGTCCAGCAATGAAAAAAAAAATCTGGAAATATCCCATCTACTCTTGTAGTTGTCCTAATAGGCCCAATGATCTACAGTCCAGTCCCAGTCAGCCCACCCCCCTCTCGGTTCTGCTCACATTCTCACAGTTGCAGTCTCTTGTTTTCTATCCCTGTACCCACCCTTCTATGGTTTTGGTTTCAACCCGCCCAAAATCATACCTGATACTAACCCAAACAAGGCCCTAGCCAGTGTAAAACAGCGTGCACTTCATAAAACGGTGATGTAAGCTAGCCACAGAAAGGCTAAACTCTCTACTCTGTGTGTGTGTGTGTGTGTGTGTGTTGCATTCTGACCCAGTCTCAACCAACAGACAGTTTTCAGAAGGCTTCAGCTGTCTTTGATGAGACCCCGGGGGAGCCATCAAGCAAGCCAACAGCACTGCTAAAAGAATAATAGCATCACAGAATGGAGAAGGATGACAGCACTAAAAGGCACATTTCTTCTGGGGAAGAGAAACGCTTAAATAGGACTCACAACCCTTATGGATTCTATGATGTCGCGGCTTTTTCCTGTTGATTTTTATGCATTGTCCCTAGCAGTTATCAGAGCCAGGGTAAACTAGGGTCACTGTCTTGTGATCCTCCTCCCCATTTTCTCCCTTCTCCTTCCTCGTCTCCTCTTTTTTTCCTCCACTCCCTTTTCATGCTTCCTTATCTTCTAATTTCTTCTCTTCAATCAAATTTAATGCGGCGATTAATACACACAGACAGACAGACAGACACTGACAGTAACAGTCAGAAATAAATAGTAGAACTAAATGAAGACCAATAGAAACACCACACCCTGGTGGAGTCATGCCTTGATGCCTTATGAAGTTACACCCCTGTTTGCTCTGGCAAACTTTTCAGTGGGACAAAATGGGCAGGAGCCCACTTTCCCATTCGACGATATCACTGATGAGGATTCAGCATTTTATTCAGTGTGGAACATACTCAAGTGTGCGTGCAAACACGTGAATACACACTCACAAATAACCACACATATCCCAGTAACTGTACTAACAGGTCAATGTTCAAACGTGATAAGTTGTTGAGAGATATAATTGTCATTATGGCCTGTCATTAATGACCTGAGTTATTAGTGCTTCCTTTAATGTTCAATCCCGCTTCAAAAAACCAAATCACCCATCACTTTAAATTGCATTGTTGACAATTGAGTTGTAGAATGCAGACTAGATTAGATTAGATTAGATTAGATTAGATTAGATTAGATTAGATTAGATTCGATTAGAAACTGGAAACATCCATGCACTCACTCAGAAAATTTGTTTTGGATAAAGAATATACACAATTACAGTAATGAAACAAAAGGCCTGGTCAAATTTTAATGCTGTAATCATCTCACTATTATATAACAAATTTAATGAGATATGGTGGTCTATTCCATTCCCTACCAACATGGGGATTGCTGGTTCGAATCCCCGTGTTACCTCTGGCTTGGTCA
Source organism: Lampris incognitus (assembly GCF_029633865.1). Classification (NCBI taxonomy): domain Eukaryota; kingdom Metazoa; phylum Chordata; class Actinopteri; order Lampriformes; family Lampridae; genus Lampris; species Lampris incognitus. The sequence goes on from NC_079219.1 coordinate 17,199,444, forward strand.
GGTGTCCCTACAGACACAATTGCCCGTGTCTGCGGGTAGGAAGCCGGATGTGGGTATGTGTCCTGGTCGTTGCACTAACGCCTCTTCTGGTTGGTCGGGATGCCTATTCGGGGGACTGGGGGGAATAGCATTATCCTCCCATACGCTATGTCCCCCTGGTGAAACTCCTCACTGTCAGGTGAAAAGAAGCGGCTGGTGACTCCGCATGTATCGGAGGAGGCATGTGGTAGTCTGCAGACCTCCCCGGATCGGCAGAGGGGGTGGAGCAGTGAATGGGGCGGTGCGGAAGAGGGGGGTAATTGGCCAAGTACAATTCAGGAGATAAAGGGGGTAAAATCCAAAGAAAAAAGAGATATGTTTAATGAAATAAAATACCAGTGCTAGCAGACTGAGATTATAGATTTGTGGCGAAGGTACAACCTCTTATATAGCACCCCACCTGTTTTATGATGATGTATAGTCCTTGGCACTTGGTGAGTAAATTGGAGGTGTACACTGGAAGTAATACAAGTACTTTATCTCCCAGTGAAAACTGTCTGAGCTTGGAACCCCCTTTTTAAAGGCGTTTTCGGCATTCTTGCACAAGAAACAAAATCTCGCATGCAATCTCAACTAGTGAGTGCAGTTTTGCCCACAAGTCCAGGCCATATTGAATTTCATTGAGGGGATGGACCATCACCCCAGCTTTCTTTAATTTCCTCCAAAACAGAGTACAAGGGGGAGAAACCTGTGGAGGTCTTAGGCACCCCCTACATTGTAAATAACAGAAGATCCAGCCATTTGTCCCAATTCTGACTTTTCTTTTGCATGCTTTTATTGATCATTGCTTTGAGCAAAGTGCTCAATTGCCACATAGTCTGGGGTGTTGAACAACTATTTTCCATATTGCTAGCGAACTGCCCATGATATAAATGATGTCAATGGTTTGCCAGAATCTCTTTCATGATTATACCCAAGTAGATGATATGAAACAGGCTTTGTGTAACATTCTTTGCAGATATCTTAGGCAGAGCCACTGCTTTGGCATATTGCTTTGTGTAATTGTCCACAAATAACATTAAATGATATCAGACTACTCAAGCAGAAAATCCTGCATAGGAACCACAATGTGTGTGTGTGTGTGTGGGGGGGGGGGGCTTCTCTAGTCCGTTGAGAGAACCTGCTCTCTCCATGTGATCTCCTTTCCTTTTATCCTTTTATTTAGTTTACAGCTTATACCGAATACATTCTCCTGCCCGTGATGAGGGCTGTATGTATTCCCCCATCAAATATCTAAAACCAGCGCCTTAATATCAAGTGACATGAGAGACACAAGCTAGCTGAGGCCTGTTAATCCATGCTTTTTGCCTTTGCTTTTAGCCTTTGCCTTATTTTCCACTGGTTTCACAAGATACTCATGAATACCACATGCATGTGGGACTAAACCATGTGCCATTGAGAGCTATGTGAACGTAGGTTTTCTCCCCAATAAAACACTACACCAGCTGATTTCATTGAATAGCACACCTTCAACCAAATAAGGTTGGGCATCTTAGTGAAATCAGATGGTGTAGTGTTGGGTTGTTATAAAAACACATGACTAAATGGCTCCACGATTGAATTCCACTGGTGTAGACATTCATAATACATCAGTACCCCAGGCCTGACCAGGAATGGCTGGACCACGGTTTCTTTAGCTGCCAGAATCCAACAATTCCTTGTGTATATCACCTTGTATACAGACCATGATGTAGCATGTCCCTGCCAGATCAGGAGAGAGGACAAATGCAGTGGACACCTGGACAACTGGCAGTCACAGAAGTGTCGGGGTCACCTGCATCACCTGGCTGGTCACCTGCCCTGACTTCTGAAATGCCCCCTGTGGGTGCTGATCAATAGTTAAGGGTATGCGACCTCAGCAAGCAGGGACCTTGAGCGGGAGAAGGAAAGAGAAGAGGGAGACGGCTCACTGTAAGATATGAGGTGAGTCACTCAAAAGTAGATAATATGAAAATGTCAGCATATTGCTTCCTGACCGCCTCATATGGAGGTAGTATACTGAAAATACATTCTTGAGTCTAAATAAAGACACTTTCTACAAGGGACGGCTGTATGGGCTAACAAGGCTAAGCCCTCCCTATATTTTAGAATAAAGTTGAGAAAAGTATTGTTAAAAAAAACCTTCAGATTGTTTTAAATTTTGGTGGAATCTAAAGCAGCAACAGCACCAAATAGTTACAAGAAAAACACAGAATATATGTCAATGGGCTTATATTTTACAGCCCAAACACAGTAGTATCAGCTTCCATTCATCTTCACATCGAGTGACAGGCGTCGTGACACGCCCCCTTGATTTGCCGATCATTTTGGCTAAATTCATTCAGCCCTAAGCTGACTTTTGACCAGTGACAGCGGACGTACAGAGTAATGGTATGTACAGTGAGGGGCTACTTGTGCGAGAGTGGGGAGGGGAAGGTGAGCGCGGGCGTTAGCATGAATGAGGTGGATTATGTACTTTCTCATCCATTTTCTTTGATGTATTTGGAGGAAAAATTGGAAGTGAAGAGACTGGGGACACATCGTCCAAACAATGTTAAAATAACACAAAAGTACAAATGACAAAATCACGAGTTTGTGTTACTTGGTTTCAATGAAAGGACTGGCTAACGGCAAGTGTAGCTAAGAATTCACTTTTCTGTTTCCCGTGCTTGCTTTTTGGAGTAGACATGGCTTGGACCCAACAAGGAATTGTGGATTTGAAACACTTATCCGACAAAATTAGGAAATATGTGTGTGTGTGAGTATGTGTGTGAGAGAGAGTGAGAGAAAGAGAGAGTTTTTTGGCATCAGACCATTCTTGTGGGTACTTCTCTATAGTGTTATTGCTATAACAAGGTACGTATATCGTGTTGTTGCTGTAACTTGGTATCTCAGATGTGATGCTGCTGTTACTGCAGCATGAACTGTTGATGTGTATAACACATTTATTAGCCCACCCACCCGTAATCACCACCAGCTGTCACTGCTTTCTACTATGACTATTTGGGCTTCACTTAATGAACAGGTTTTTTTTTTTTTGCCTGATGCCACATTATTTATCACCACAGACCATTTTCAAAAGTTTCGAATATCCATTTTTTAGAGACTGAATTCTCCTGGGTTCCCTATGTTACACATTTGGAACTTGTGTCTATGACGTGAGGGAAAGCTTATTTCATGAGGCCATAACCATGTATTCAACACTGGAGGGGACCCAATATGTCGTGGGGACTGGGGGTCATCCCCCATAAAAGGTTTAAAGTTCCCAAAACTCATCTCCTGAAACTTTAAGATATTAATGCAATTTTATAAGTTTTGAATGAGTTTGATTATTAATGAACATGACCTCAGCAGTGCATTAATGTTCCCAGCCAGGGCTCTACACTAACTTTTTGCATTGGTTGCACAGGTGTGCCTAACTTTTTTTTTAGGTGCACCAGCACAAAATTTAGGTGCACCCACATTTTTCATTGCATCGCCTTTAACACCAAAAGGTCTCCTTTTTATCGCTCTTCTGTCATATAATGTGAATGATTTTTTAAAACAATAAGGTGTAGAAAAAGCTTGTCTTTATTTTAAACACAATATATAAAGAATATATATGAAGAATATATAAAGAAAAATAAAGTGTTTAAAGTGCTACACTGAGCTTAAATTGAACATTTAAAACATTTAAACATTTCCAAATAAAAGTGTTTGTGCTTAAAGTGCTTCAGTGAACTGAAATTGAACATGTTAGATTTAAACATTTTAAGTAAAATAAAGTGTGCGAGTGACAGTAGGGCTGGTTGAAGGAGTAGGTTTCGTTTTTTTAATGAAAAAACTTTCAATGGCTCTACCTCTCTTCATTTTCACTCGTTTTGTCGCGTAGACCAATAGGCTATTATTTTCCCGTTCAAGTTCTCTGGCGCTCAGCCTGCTCAGGTCGCTCACATTTTTTGAACTGACACAACTTAGAGCAGTGAAAAGGACCACAGCCAATCAGAGGCAAGGACCCGCCCGAGCTCTGTCTCTTATTGGTTTAGACCACGATACCGTCAGGAGAACACAGAGAGATGCTGCGCTTGCGAAAGAGATTTCAGTGTTCACCCGAGCAGCATCGGGTGCACCAGTGCGACCTATAATTTTTTTCGGTCACACTCTTAAAAATTTTGGTCGCACTCTCGAGCCCTGCCAGCTGTTATGTTTAGATTCAAGTAACGATTTAAGTATGAATGATATTGACTGTTTTGGCCAGTGGTCCATGGCTGATTGCCATAGAGTAGGAAAAAATACATAAAATCATTAATCATAATATTTTGAGGGCGGGGTGGTGGGGTGGTGGTGGATGTGTGATCATATCTGAATATTGTGGGGTTGGGAGTATTGTACTATACACCCCAATAGCCCAATGTATATTATGGTGACAGCCTTGCCATTTCATGTATTATTTACACTAGGCCTGCAATGCCTCCATGATGCTACCAAGTAGAATCCAGCAAGTACATATAAATATTAAGTGCACCCCATGGTTCGTTAAATATAGTCCAAACTGAAGATCTTTTTAATAGAATCTATTAGTCTAAAGACTTAAAAAAAATTGGAGTACAGGTAACACTGCAATGCAGCTGTCGAACTCAAATTCCCCTTGGTCAGGTGGGGGGCAAACAGTTGGGTATCTTCTCCCAGGCTAAGGTCATCCTACCATGGCTGGCTGCAGGGAGAGATGATTCTGTCAGGATAAATGCTGCAGCAGCCAAGATAGTGGGTTGATGGTACTGGACTCAGTTGGCCTATGCTTGCGAGAGCATCCTCATAGGCGATCATGTAGAAATAACACTGTCATCAGGCCTAGCAGGTTCAGCACTGTCTTTTTCGATCTGATGTTTTTCAAGGGTGTTGGCAAGCTATGGGCCACAAACTGTGTCTATCAGGAGGGATGCATACATAGGATGCGAGTCATGCGACCAGACTGCATATTTAACTGCACATACGCTGTGGCAAACCACACGCTCCGCCAAGTCCTCCAAAGATTTCAGCAGACAGGAGCCTTCGCGTTAACCATTGACGTAATTTTTAACGAATAAAACACTTACATATAAATGCCTGTTAACTGTAAGTTTACGCTCAGTTGACTATATTCCACTTCTCCTCTTTCAGTGTCAGTCCTTGGTGGTTACTAAAGCTCATGTTACAGGGCTGTAATTGACAGTCCAACACGCAGCTTTAAAAGTTAACTATGGCCTCACTTTCGGGGTTCAGTGTAACAGTTTAACACACATATGGTTTCTGCCTGCTTCTAGTCACACTCTTCTCTATCCACAGGTTCCTCTTTTCTGCCAACTGCAATGCATGTACTGTATGTTCGGAGAGGACTGGCTGGTTTGGATACAAGGGCACCACCTTGACTATCTAGGCTGCTTCTGGCTCTCTCCATTTCCTCACCATGCTCACCACATACACCCACAGACTGTCCTTGATAGCATGGATGGACAGCTCTTGCAATCTTGCGGTGATGAACTACAGTGCAACTCCTTTACTACAAATGGGTGGGAGCACACAAAGAGTACTACAATACTTTATTCGCCTGTTTTGTTTTGTTTTTGTTTTTTTTGGCCTTCTCTTAGATAGAATATTTATTTCACTGTATCAGTGTGTTAAGCGGTGGCGGCCGGTGCTAACAATTTTGTTTAGTTTTTTTTGGGGGGGCGCAATTTACTTTGGTGCAGCACACCTGACAGCTGCTTTAATGTCCACAGTCACAGAGTTATTAAGAAGGACAATGTAGCCAATAGATTTTATCAGGGTTCATACCCCTCATAAAATCTATAGGCTAAGGTAAATTGCGCCCCCCCACCCAAAAAATTGTTAGCACCAGCCGCCACTGTGTTAAGTATACGGAATTTAGTTTCTGCATGACAGAGGAAGATACAGAAGTCAGGAAGAGATGGAAATGGATGATCTGGTGTGGTGACCCCTAACGGGAGTGGCCCGAAAGTAGTACTAGTAGTAGTAGTAGTTTCTCTTAAACAGTTCCTGTTCTTCAAAAACAATTCCGGATAAAACATAATGATAGGATGCTGTTGTAGTAATTTGTGCTTGAAGCAGCACTTGAGCCAGCTGTAAAACCATCTGCATCGTGAGGCGAAAATGTTTGGAATTGTAGTCAACCTTCTAAGAAGTGCAAGACCTTTTGCACAACAGTTTGGCTCTTCCTGCCCAAAGGCATAAATGTGCGTATGTATATAAATGTGCAAGTGTGTGCGAGTGCATGCATGTGTCTATTTGCGCTTGCATGTACATTCACATCCAGAAAGCACAAGTCTGTAATGGATATGTGCACATGCATGAATGGGTCTGATGTATGTTGTGAGTGTGGAGTAAGCATGCAAATACTAATATGTTTCTGTGTTTCTACTCAAACACAGAGGGTTTCCTAGAAGACCAGCAGATGGAAAACATGGTGGTCTGTCTCTTTGGGCTGGGAACAGGGGATTTTCCTCAGCAACTTAATTAATTGCACCCAGCAGTGATGTTGTAATGCAATCACGGGTCACTGTTGTCAGGGCAACAGGTACTGTATAAACCCAGTGCTGCCAGAAACAGGTTTTGGCTATTGCTGTTCCCAATGGTAGCTATTTAAAAAAAAGAAATGATATAGAAACATCGGTGTGCTCAACACTATTGTTATTGAGACTGTCAAGATGTGATTGTTTGATACCACAAGGCCAATCTGAAATGCTTAACATTTCTTTAGAAATTCTGACTGAAAATTCATGTAGTTTCCATTTAGGGAAAATTGCAGTGAATGAAAAATTTAACTACATCTCATTTGACATCAAACTGTTCACCCCTTCCAGAGTCCATCCAGGTTTCTATATGCTTTTTGTGACAGTAACCTGATAGTGCACCAGATTTGTTAAATAAAACTGCAAGGCAGTTTCTGTTGTTTATTTTCTAGTTTTTGAAGGCTCAAACTATTGCCCCAATGGACTTGTGTTGAAGCCCAGTTTGAGCAATTTGGCAAGCTTTTCAATCGAGACGCGATGTGATGTTTTTGTTCATACAAGTCTATGATGCACAATGTTTTAATGAGGTCTGTGTTCCAAAAAAAGTAAACCTGTCCTTTAAAGATCACATGCATTGTGACTTCTGACTTGTTTTATAGCATCACCCCAACATACTTCACATATTACTGTCAGAGAACAATAATCCAAACAGATTTCCAACCTATCTACCAAGTCTGGGAACTGGGGCTGTTAAGGTTTCTGAGACCCAGATACTTTAATCACGGAATAATAATAGTTGTCCTAACAGATAGAATAGGGATTCAGCAGCTTTGCTGCTTGGACCCCAAATAATAATAAAATAATAATAATAATAATAATAATTTGGAATTTTTTGTGTGCACTACTCAAAAAAAACAAAAAACAACCCAAACAAACCCCCCAAAATCAAAACAAAACAAAATGATTGGCCAGATGGTAGCGCTACAACAACAGTCTTTACGTTTTGGCCTATAACTTTTGAATCGTAAGTCTGAGAAACAAAATTATTTTTTTCCCCTGAATTCTGTGGGTCCAGACAAATGTAAAGATAGAAACTATGCCCGTTTGAGCCTGGAAATATTTTCCGCCATTTTTCATTTTGTTCAAATCTGTTTTTTCGCTACTCCTACAAATTTTGAGTAATTGGTACATAGCATCTCTAAACCAAGCCGAAAAAAGTGAATTTTTTCAGACGTTTGATATTCCATACGGTTCCATCCATCCATCCATCCATCCATTATCTGAACCGTTTACCCTGCTCTCAGGGTCGTGAGGATGCTGGAGCCTATTCCAGCAGTCATTGGGCGGCAGGTGGGAAGACACCATGGACAGGCTGCCAGGCAAATCACAGGGCCCCCCCCCCCCCACACACACACACACACACACACACACACACACACACACACACACACACACACACACATTCATACCTAGGGGCAATTTAGTATGGCCAATTCACCTGACTTACATGTCTTTGAACTGTGGGAGGAAACCGGAGCCCCCGGAGGAAACCCACACAGACATGGGGAGAACATGCAAACTCCACACAGAGGACGACTGCAGATGACCCACCAAAGTTGGACTACCCCGGGGCTCGAACCCAGGACCTTCTTGCTGTGAGGCAGCCGCGCTAACCACTGCGCCACCGTGCCGCCATTACACAAATTATAAACTATTTAATTCATTTTAATTCAATTCTACATTTTATCAAAATAGCTCATTTTTAAAAAATGCAATAACTCATTAACACGTTGAGATATCAACCTAAAATTTGAGACACGTGTTCAGGAGTATTCACTAAGCTAATGTATTAAAGTTCATTGTGATTAACTTCTAGGGGGCGCCACAAATGTGAAAGGTTTTTATGTTGTAATAGGCAGCAGAGACTACGAAATTTGGTTTCCACAATCTTGGGTCATGACTCAAGCCGGTGTATAAAATTTGGTAATGATTGATTAAAGTGTAATTAAAGTGGGTGGTATGCTGGCGCAGTGGTTAGGACAGTCGCCTCACAGCCAGAAGGTTCTGGGTTTGAGCCCCAGGGTAGTCCTCTGTGTGGAGTTTGCATGCTCTCCCCGTGTCTGTATGGGTTTCCTCCGGGGGCTCCGGTTTCCTCTCACAGTCCAAAGACATGTAGGTCAGGTGAATCGGCCATATTAAATTGTCCCTAGGTATATATGTGTGTGTGTGTGTGTGTGTGTGTGTGTGTGTGTGTGTGTGTGTGTGTGTGTGTGTGTGTGTGTGTGTGTGTGTGTGTGTGTGTGGCCTGTGTGATGGCTTGGCGGCCTGTCCAGGGTGTCTCCCCACCTGCCACTCAATGGCTGCTGGGATGGGCTCTAGCATCTCTGCGACCCTGAGAGCAGGATAAGCGGTTCTGATAATGGATGGATGGATGACTAAAGTGGATGTAGCGTATTACAAATCTACATTTCTAGACTTTTCACATTCGAAACTTCAAAAAATGGGGGAAAAAAATACCTGTATGTCCTACAGAGCAGAAATTTTCTCAGCACATCCTCTGATGTGTGACAAATGTTTGCTTCACTGCAACCTATGGTCAATTCAGAAGTCTGTCACTATATTTTCCGAAAAATTTAAAATCAATTAACATCTACATCTCCACAAGTCTTCATGCAAATGCTACCAAAACAGACACAGAGACTGTGCAGATGCTTGATATCACACGTTTCAAATGGTATTCAGATATATCAAGCAACGAGTCTGCAGCCATTCAGTGTCTTACTGTAATTAGTAATGTATGCACAACATTTTATATTTCGCCAAATGCTTCATCAAATTTCACTACAGTATTTGACAATACACCCAAAACCAGCAGAATGGTGGGTGGTTTTTTTTCTCCAGAATTTTATCACCAACACTTTAATTTTTGTTAATTTTTTACGCTTAAACAGACAAAAACACCCCAGGTCTAGCAACTGTTCTCTGGGCATACGAAGGGCCTTGGTTCAAGTCCCAAGGTATCCAATTAAACCTGCCAACCTTGTGGAAGCTTATGTGGCATGTTTTCAAATTCTTCTAAGACTGCCTTTTGATTTTCTGCTTCTGAATTTTGTCCAATTTTATTTTTTTCTTTCATTACACCTCCTACAATTTTGAGCAATTGTCACCAAATTTGGTACAGAACATCTCTGGACCAAGCCGGAAAAAGTTAAATTTTTGATATTCCATACGGTTTCGATTACACAAGCCAATCAGTTCTGATCAAAATAGCTAATTTTCCATAATTTGCAATAATTCATGAACGTTTTGAGATATCAACCTGAAATCTGAGACACATGTTCGGGAGATTTCACTAAGCTCACGTAGTGAAGCGCATTGCTCTAAGTGCTTGGACCCTGCCCATTGCTGCTTGCGGCTGTATTTAATTGTAATAAAATAACATAAATGCACAAATGTGCACGCAAATCTTTGCTGGCAGGAAAATACAAACATTCCAACGTTCACACGAATCCACATACACTTTAATGTACACTCCGACATTAAAGTGTCTTACTCCCTTCAAACACATGCATTGTGCGTGTGTGCTTGTCTAATTGCTTTACAACAATACCGCCTTTCTCTGTGCTAAACAGCATTTAAAGATGCATGGACAGATGTTACCAGAGCAGTTGTCTACCAGCTAGAGCTTTTACACACACACACACACACACACACACACACACACACACACACACACACACACACACAGAGTTTGGACTTCTCAATGTGGTCCTCATTTTATCAGGGGAAGTGACACACCACAGACCCACTATCTGCATTAAGAGTCTCACACAAGTCATACAGATGAATACGTTCTCTGTCTAGATTTCTTGGAAGTGTGTGCACTCTCAGATTCATGTACACATTAGCCCCACCACACACACACAAACACACACACACTTTGCAAACAGTACTCTTGTGCAAGAATACAAAAGCTTTTTCACAAAGCTGTCAACATATAGTTGACAACCATCCATTTCCTATATGAGTTCAGATCAAAATCCTAAAATGAACAGAAAGCCTTCACAATACATGGAGCACACATTGAGCTGATGAATAATGTCTGTGGTAGATACATGTCTTTCCCACTCCTGTCTTATGGAAAACAAAATATGTGCTGTCAAAAAGGATAAGCATCTTTCAGAGGGAATATCCACATACAGTACCCTCAAAAAGCAGCACAGAAAGAAACAAAGACACATGTAGACCCTACAAATATATCAAACTCCCTAAAGGAAAAAAATGTGTGTTACCTCCAGAGAAGAAACCCTCAGAGCATAAAAAAAACATTTGATTCATTCAGACCAACACATTGTAGATGTGATTCTGTGCATAATGAGGAAGAGGAGACAGTGCTGTTCATCACCCAAATAGAGGCCTTGCCAGCCAATTGGAAACAACCTGGCAGTGATTTTACAACACAAAAACTGCTCTGTCTTTTCTCGATTTAGTCTGATCTCCACCATTGTACAATACCCTGTACTGCATGAACACGATAATGACGATGACGACGACGATGATGATGATATTATGGCCAAGTTGGAAAGGAGGAGACATTTACAGGAAGAAGGAAAAACATGGAACCAGCGAGAAATTGTGCTTTCAGGTAAGAGGACGGAGTAGATAAACTGGAAGAAGGGGCGCACACAGAAAAGAAATGTGTGTTAACAGGCTACTGTTGTTCTTAAAAAGGAGCTGCCAAGCCTGTTAACCACATCTAGCAAGCATCCTGCAATTTCTACCCAAAAACTTCAAGAACACACACACACACACACACACACACACAAACTAAACAACAAAAAAATCACTGGCCAAGGGAACGAACGCCAGCCTGGCATTAAAGAAAAAGTAAAAGCAACAAAAAAGCATGTTCCGGTGTGTGAAGATGGCGGCGCGAACTCACGTTTGCAGCGGCCTCACCAATGACCGGTGTGGTGTCTTTGTCCACGTCTGTGTTTTAAATTTTTTCTTCGTTTGGGAGAGCTGGCGGTGAATCGGCTGGGAGGGCTTGGTCTGCTGCATCTTGTGGGCTCAGGGACCACGGCCCTGCCTGGAGCTGCGACCGAGGAGGTAACACCGAGGGTGGTCTGACAGGACGCGGAAGTGGGGCAGGCTCAGCTAACTGCTGGCCCATCCAGACGGGGAGTTACGATAACACCGAGGGCGGTCTGGCGGCGGCCTCAGCTGGCGTTGATTGTGGTGTTTTTGGTGTCGTCGTGTGGAGTGCGGGGAGGTGTGTCGAGGGTGTCTGGCTGGGAGAGCTTGGTCTGCTGCGTCTTGTGGGCCCAAGGACCACGGCCCTGCCTGGAGCTGCGACTGAGGAGGTAACACCAAGGGCGGTCATGCAGGACGTGGAAGCGGGGTAGGCTAAGCTAACTGCTAGCCCATGCAGACCGGCAGTTACGACTGTCATCCTGGCTGGCATTCATTCCCTTGGACAGCGATTTTTTTCCTTTCTTTTTTTTTGGTTTAGTTTGGATATATTTGTTAGTTTAGATATATGTTAGTACGTGTGTTCTTGAAGGTTTTGGGTAGCCTACATATTTTTGTCTGTGTTGCACTGCAGTGGGAAACGATATTTCATGTCATGTATTCCGTACATGAAATGAAATGAAAAAATAAAGTGTTCCTGATTCCTGAACAGCAACAGACAGAGAATGAACCTGTGAGAAAATAATAAAGGTGCAATGTCAAAGTGAGAATGATACAGAATCACACAACTGACAAAACGGGGGGTGGATTATTATTATATGTCTCCTAACATAGGTCAGCTAAAATAAACAGCTTTGGAGAGCAAGTGAATACGGTGTTACCCAGGTATTATATAGTACTGCGTTTCCCAATCCAGTCCTCAAGGACCCCCTATCCTGCAGATTTCATTGTAACCCTGCATAGGTAGCCCTGCTTGTACTTACTCAACCAATCATCTCACAGCACTTAATTATGCAAGGTGTGCAAAATCTGACATAATTCATTGCTGATTGGTTTAATAACTACAAACAGGTATCTAGTCAGGGTTAGAAAGAAAATCTGTAGGATAGGGGTTCCTTGAGGACTGGGTTGGGAAACACTGATACAGTAGACCAGGGTGTTGAACCTTTTCAGCCAAACCGATTAAATTCAATGTCTACCTAGAACGGAGGATTGTTAATGTGTGTAAAAACCAATTTCAAGTGTCGTCCAGCCAGAGCTATGTGTCGACTTGACTTTTTTCCCCGTTATAAGCCCCCCAAAATTGTAATTTTTCTCTTCTTGCACCCACGAGTCAAGCTTCTGCCATTGTTAAAGTTTCAGCTTTTCAGGTATCAAGCAAATAAATTGACCAGTTGTGATCAATGATTTTTTTTTGAGGATATCATGAATAATTGTCTCTAGCTCTCATGTAAAAAGATCCAGTCAGCTAACCGTCAGGTGCGGCGCAAGAGGACTCGATATACTCCAGGACAAAAATCTCCTTGAAACTTCTTAAATAAAAACTAAATATTCAATCCCTGGATATAGGGATGACAAAAACAAAAGCTTAAGCCAATGCAAAAACAGAGATACAAAAAGATACAACCCAAGTGGGCAAGTAAATGTTAAATAAGACAGGCACTTGACTTAACACAGAAGGGCTTGCTATGAACACCTTTAAGAGATAATCTGGCAAATAACTGACCACGTGCTGGGCCTGAAATACATGGCTAATGGTACATATCAATTGGGAACAGGTGCTGAGTGAGATGACGAACGTGCAGCCGGGGCTGGAACCTGAACCCAGGCTCTCTGGTGTCCCCTATGGGTAGGGAGGTCACACACAAACAAACGCTGAGGAGCGAAGAGAGGCAGAGATACATGACACTAATCACAAAATGTAAAAGATACGGGGTTTTTTTCAGGGTTTTTTTTTAAAGGATATTTGGATACTGATTACATCCACACGCTCCAAATTGATGGCATGTGCTTCCAGAAGGAGTTATTCTAACAGGGCGATTAAGGTGGTAGGGGTTGAATTGGCCATGAGGAGACTTTGTGGTGGCCGGGTCTTCCCACAAAAAAATAAATAGAGACTAACAAGAGTTTATTTTCACTGTAGCTAATAGGGGAGAGGGGAAAAAAAGAGAAAGACAAGCGGGGTGGGCGGGAAAGACGGAGCAAAGACCAGAAAGGGGTTTATTTTTCCTGCAATGAAATGAGTTTGTTTTAACTCTGCAGTGTTTGAAGCTGGAAAGTTTAACCCCTTTCTGAACCACGGAGGCAGATAACGTGACAGTAAGAGAGAGAGGATTGGTAGGACAGCCGAACAGTAAATTGTTTACCCATCAACACTGCAATGTATGTATGTGCAATAGTTACATCGCAAAGGATGCAATATAAGGCAAAGCGAGCCCATCAGTCATGTTATACTAAAAAAAAAAAAATCACTACTAGGAAAGTCATTTAAAAGTGCTTCTAGGTCTATTCTATTCTATTCTGTTCTGTTCTTTTTTATTCTTTTCTGTACTGTTCTATTCTATTTGTTTTATTTATTTTACTCTATTCTATTTTGTTCTATTCTGCTCTGTACTATTCTGTTCTATTCTGCTCTGTTCTATTCTATTCTGTTCTGTCCTATTCTATTCTATTTTGTTTTATTTATTCTATTCTATTCTGTTCTGTTTTATATAGTCCATTCTATTCTATTCTATTCCGTTCTGTTCTATTCTATTCTATTCAAGAAGCACTCAGGAAGATTAGGCTAGGTTAGCTGCTGTTTGTTGCTTTTCCAACTTTGGTCATTCTACAGATGTTTGTAGTTTAAGAGGTTTGTATTTTTGCAGGTTTTTAGTGTAATGTGATATTTCAAAGCAGAGGACAGTGATATGAAGCCTCAGGTAATCTTCTGAATCCTTTCTACAAACTGTCCTTCTTTGAATTATTCACAGATGAGCCCTCTTCTTTAAGCAAAGTGAATAGTGTTGATCATGTACTGCTCTCCATTGATGCTGTATATGAACCGAATACAACAACATGGTGTCATGTTGAGTCAACCAGAGTAATGAGCAGCTATATTATGTCCTCTCTGAAATCACCCTATAAACTGTAAGCAGGATCAATTCATTCCATATTGAGTTATTGAAGTTAATAGCTTCTCTCTCTCTCTCTCTCTCTCTCTCTCTCTCTCTCTCTCTCTCTCTCTCTCTCTCTCTCTCTCTCTCTCTCTCTCTCTCTCTCTCTCTCTCTCTCTCTCTCTCTCTCTCTCTCTCTCTCTCTCTCTCTCTCTCTCTCTCTCTCTCTCTCACACACACACACACACACACACACACACACACTGGTGAAATTATGTGGAAAAGGAGCAGGCAACATACGCAGGAACAGACGATGTAACGCATAAGACCAAGCTAAAAGAGATGGAGGAGAGGGAGAGAGAGAAGTTTATGGCGTTCATATGGTGATGCTTATTGTTGTGAAATTAAGGGCTGTAACAAGAGATCCCTAGTGTATCACTACAACACCACAACCACCACCACCCCCCGCAATTCTCCTCTTTAGAATTTCTCTCGCTCTCTCTCACACATGCGCTCTATCTCTCTCTCTATCGCTCTCTCTCACACACACACACACACACACACACACACACACACACACACACACACACACCACAATGTTGTATCTGTGGTGTATTCGGGATTTGTCTATGCCACTTCTTCCTTTCTTCCTCTCCCTCTCTGTCTGTCTGTCTGTCTGTCTGTCTGTCTGTCTGTCTGTCTGTCTGTCTGTCTGTCTGTCTGTCTGTCTGTCTGTCTGTCATGGACACGACAGTTCCCTGGTGAGAAAGTTTTACCAAAAGTATTTCTTCTGCTGACGCATTCACAGCCTTGCGACGTCACTGGGTTAATGGCTCCCCGTGTCTGAGCACAGAACAAATATGCCAGGCTCTGAAACATGCTCTGACAGATGACGTGTCTGCTGGTGGTGGTCCTGATTATCAGTTCTGGCCCATCGAGACGGCCATTACATAACTAAAGGACATACGTATTACAGATGCCAAATTACTGGGTGATGCAGAATCCTTACTTCCCATGAGCCAAAACAGGGAACTAAGGTGCCAAAACCAATAAGTCAATAAAACAGTTTAAGATAAAAGTCTGCAAACACCCAAACTGTGAAAACAGTCTTGTAGCCATCAAAAATGGTCCACCTAGGGTGTCTGTTTAGCGTAACAGTCTATTCTGTTGCCTACCAACATGGGGATCACCAGTTCAAATCCCCCGCGTTACCGCCGGCTTACTCGGGTGCCCCTACAGTCAGAATTGGCCATGTCTGCGGGTGAAAAGCCGGATGTGGGTATGTGTCCTTGTCGCTGCATAAGCGCCTTCTCTGGTCGGTCGGGGCACCTGTTTGGGGGGGAGGGGAACTGGGGGTAATAGCGTGATCCTCCCACACGCTGCGTCCCTCTGGCGAAACTGGCTGGCACGCCACATGTATCGGAAGAGGCATGTGGTAGTCTGCAGCTCTCCCGGGATCAGCAGAGGGGTTGGAGCAGCGACCGGGATGGCTCGGGAAGAGTGAGGTAATTGGCAGTATACAAAAAATTGGGGAGAAAAGGGGGGGCGGGTGGGGGGGGGTCTAAAAAGAAAAAATTGTCCACCTATAGTGCCACAAAAATGTCCATGTTTCTACAGAGCTGAAAACCATTCAGTGGCAGCATTTGTCAATGTACAAGAATAAAGACACATGGGATGCTTTCTTTTTATTTAATTATACCCCCCCTTTTTCTCCCCAATTCTATCCGTCAAATTACCCCCCCCCCCACTCTTCCGAGCCATCCCGGTCGCTGCTCCACCCCTCTGTCAATCCAGGGAGGGCTGCAAGACTACCACGTCTCCTGCAATACATGTGGAGTCGCCAGCCGCTTCTTTCCACCTGACAGTGAGGAGTTTCACCAGGGGGACGTAGCACGTGGGATGATCATGCTATTCCCCCCAGTTCCCCCTGGGGGGAATAGCAGGCGCCCCGCCCAGCCAGAGGAGGTGCTAGTGCAGCAACCAGGACACATACCCACATCCGGCATCCCACCCGCAGACACAGCCAATTGTGTCTGTAGGGACGCCCGACCAAGCCAGAGGTAACACGGGGATTCGAACTCACTTGAGATGCTTTCAAAGGAGGTGTATCTCATGGGTTTTGTGAACCCAGTGAGCCTGGTATTTCCAGTAAATGCATACATCTAAGTGAGAATTGTCTTCTCCTTCACAGTAAGGGTTTTGGTGAGTGATGGGCAATAGTTTTAGTGGAAAGTCACTTAGAGATATGTAAAATCCCCAAACCTATGTTAAATCCCATCCTTTGTCTTCAACAGCTTAACAGATGAACCGGGACTGAAGATAGCTTGCTTATTCTCTTTATGGGCCCTCATATGAAATAAGTCAGGGATGTTTAAATTAGCCCTGTGATGGCCTAGCGGCCTGTCCAGGGTGTCTCCCCGCCTGCCGCCCAATGACTGCTGGGATAGGCTCCAGCACCCCCGCGACCCTGAGAGCAGGATAAGCGGTTCGGAATAATGGATGGACGGATGTTTAAATTAGCCTGATCTCTTAAGGGCAGGAAAAAAAATCTACTCACTGTTTAATAATTTTTGCTAGTTACAATGATATTTTAGTATGGTATGACTGCAACGTAAAGCATGACATATTTTAGATTAAAATTAATTTTTCTGAGTTTTGCAGCCTTGCTGGGTCACAGCAAGTGTGAAAGAGAAAAGCTGATAATAATTCAGGGGAGCCAGGTTAAATGACAACAAAAATACAGATGGCTTTTTTTTTTTTTTGGATCGGTCCTCTGGTCTTACATTACCAAGTTCACATCTTGTCTGGGGCTTGTAGGGGCCCCTTGCTGCTCCCATTTTCACACACACACACACACACACACATACACACACACACACACACACACCGTCGACAAGGCATGACTGATCTGTGTCATTACTGATAATGCAGATTTGAAACAGTGAATATATTTGAAATGTTTAAGTATAAAACATTCAATAAAGACTCCCCTGCAGTGGCCACTGAATGACACTGCATGTATTGTTTTCATGTCTTCCCTCAATAGTGCACGACCCATTACCTAGAAATACTATACAGCTAAGGCACTTAGTGCAAAGTGGCTCCATCGCCAAAAACGGGTTATTTATAAAAACCCGGTACCACTATTGATGAATAGATTGGAAAAAAGTTTACCACTGTATGTTTATAGCCCTCCCATGGCTCTTGGCTCTTATTTTGCAGTCGTAGAACCTTGGGATGAAAATAGTGCAATGCCAAAAGGTTTCCTGAGTTGAACTATATTTGTATTAATGCTCATGTCACCATTTTCTCCTTTAGGACTGATTTTACTACCTTGGAGTTTTGTACTCCTCTGTGGCAGCAGCACAAGCTGCGCAGTCCATCTCCATTGCTGTTGCAAAAGGGTTATTGTACGCCAGCAGGCATTTAATGTTTTGTGTAGCATGCCATGGCAATGCAATGAAAGGCTTTGTCCAGTGTTTGTTGCCAACATTTGTTGGATGCAGAAAGGCACTCCAGCACATCATGCCAGACTCTCCCAATATATTGCTCTGCTCTATCTTTTTCCTAACATCTGCATACATTTTTTTTCATTTGGTCTCTTGCCTAGACTGAAATTGACACTCCCCTAATGTAGGGTTTATTAGAAGAAAAGACAATATCTTACTGCACCGTGTGGGGAACAACACAAATGGCTGCTGATCAGTTAAACTTAAGGGGGTATAGCGCTTTTCAGTGCATTTTCTACTCTGAAATTATAAGGCCCCATATAGTGTAATATCGATAAGTTCTGAGGTAACACAAAAACATGAATCCAAGTAACTGGAGGACTTAACAAGATTGAGGATCCACTGAACCAGTGCTATGGATTGAAATTGCGATCTGTCGTGACGTTACTTAATGGGTTTCACTCATATTGTCGTGAAAATCTTTCTTTTCTTTTTTTTTGAGTTTTCCCCCTTTTTTCCCCCAATTGTACTTAGCCAATTACCCCACTCTTCCGAGCCATCGCGGTCGCTGCTCCACCCCCTCTGCCAATCCGGGGAGGGCTGCAGACTACCACATGCCTCCTCTGATACATGGGGAGTCGCCAGCCGCTTCTTTTCACCTGACAGTGAGGAGTTTTGCCAAGGGGACGTAGCGTGTGGGAGGATCACACTATTCCCCCTTGATTCCCCCTCCTCCTGAACAGGGAGGAGGGGGAATCAGCGCTCCCTCGACTGACCAGAGGGGGCGCTAGTGCAGCGACCAGGACACATACCCACATCCGCCTTCCCACCCGCAGACACGGCCATTTGTGTCTGTAGAGACGCCCGACCAAGCCGGAGGTAACATGGGGATTCGAACAGGCGATCCCCTGTGTTGGTAGGTAACGGAATAGATCATTACCCCACCCCTAAAAATCCTATTTTAACAAAGCAAACATGGCAATGTAGACGAAATGTGTAAATTTTGCTTGTGTTCAGGTGTTAAAGAGCTGTACATGCTTAATATAAGGAAGGTTATGGGTATCTCTTCCACGATGAGAGTGAAAACGGGAAGTCACTCACTCATATTGCTTGTTTGAGGGCAATAGAGATAAATTCTTAATTCATATCTTTTTCTTTAATATTTTCCGCATTTTCTCCCCAATTGTATCTGGCCTATTCTTCCGAGTCGTTGTGCTGAACATGGGGACTCGATCCAGCGATCCCCATGTTGGTAGGCAAAGGAATAGACCGCCACGCCACCTGGACACCCCCTTAATTCATATCTTAAATGAGAAAAATCTACATCTCAATCATTTTACCTTGTATTACTGTTCAACTCTGATTTGCAAAATGTAATTAGACAGAACGGAGCTCACAGCATTGATGATGTGAGGATGACGTTTGCTAATTCTCTTGTTTTTAAATGGCATCTCATGTCTTCAGTATGTCAACACAAGAGTATTTTATTAACATAGCAATTCGTTGTACTGCAATTTTGTTTTAACTTCTGTATTTTATGAGCTTTTAATTCAAGGTATGAAGGCTTAACTGCTAAAAGATAACGTCTGATGTAATTTTCAGTAAAAGGTTTTCTTGCATTTGTTATTAAATTAGACTATGAAGTATGACAGACCTGTATTTTGACTGCCAAGACAGTCCTGAGAACGAACAGAAACAATTCTTCAAGACCATATGAATATACATATACTGGATGGATGGCATGATAAATTCCAGACTGTCTCTTTAACTTGGAAATACAACCTAAAATGTCAACTTTGTCCTATGGCATATTCGAGACGCATGTCTGCTCTGTGCCTCTTTTTACTCACTGATGGAGTCTTGCTTCACCATCCAAAATGTTTGTATTAGCCCTAACCTTGACCACAACTTCTGAACCTAAACCCAGTTAGACATGGAGGGGGCATTGGTAGTGTCCTCTCAGATTCTTCACCTCAGACAAACTAGTGTTCTTCAGCGTTGACCGTTCATGTCTAGACACTCAGTCACTAAGTTTGCTCTGTTATGTCTTACCTCCAGAAATGTTAGACACCTTCTTGGATGGGGATCTCTTAACTGATTAGATTAAGACAGAAATTACCTCTGGAGACCTCCTGGTGACTTGGAGAGCTTAAATCCATACTATGCACTTTTCTATGCTCTTGCGGTTATGTAAAAAAAAAAGAAGACATAAAAGATATCTCCCAGCAGTTGGGGGATTAAAATCGGTCACCGAAAACAATGAATCAAACCTGGTTGGCCTCAATCAGCAGATGAGTTTGCTCCAGAAGTGTTCATACAATCCATGAAAGAGAGATGAGCAACCAGACAATCCACCTGATCCAGATTAAACTTGTTTGATTTGCTAACGTTGTCCCTATTCTACCGCCATCTGAAAAAGTAAGGTGCTACTGCCTCTCAGAAAGGGATTCCATCACATCAGAATAGAGCCCATACTAGCTGACCTAGATCCCACCTTCATACTGAAGGGGGTCTACTAGAGGTGACCAGCGGCGAACTGTGGCCCTGGACCACATGTGCCAATATTTTTTTTTTAAATCAAACACAGCAATAAAAATAATAACTGGAGCCTTGTCACATGGAAGTTCAGCATATTAAAGGTTTCTTTGCCCTAACTGGCTTCACAACACACAAAGGTGATTCCCGAAAACCTTATTAACCCAGCTTCTATTATACCCCTCTCTGGTCAATCACAAACACACTTGAAAATAATTTACAGATGCCTCATTAGAACATCAGACGCCAGCAAAAGTTACATAATTTCGAGATAGAATAGAAATAGAGAAAACCAGCCAATTATTGAAAAAAGCTGCGTACTCACCAAATGAAGATCACTTTAAAACAAAGTCCATCCTTCGATCCTTTTTAACAAAGTGTGCAACTGCTGGGTCGTACAATTTGTCCTTTGACTTCAACTTCATAAGAAGTTCTTTCTCAACTGAGATTAAAGCCAAGACCGACAGACGAGCCTGTCCAGTGCTGTTTCTTGTGTACGTTTCTATCCTTTTCTGTGCTGAGAATGTTCTCTCGCCGGAAGCTGTGGACACAGGGATGGTTAAGACCAGGCAAGTGAGAAGGTGGAGTTGGGGCATACTTCCGGTCAGTCCCTTTTGCTGGAGAAAGTGGAGGAGATCAGAAGGGTTCCGTCCTTCGAAGTCAGACATAGCACACATTACACATACTAGCTCAGTCCTCAGGCGGGATATGTCGAAGTGGCACCCATAACTTTCCTCCAGACTGCCGAGAGCCGTGTCGGGGGCCCCTTATCGGGATTAAAAAGCAAGCGATCCCAGCAGTACAGCATGCATGGTGGTGCGCAGGCTGCCCGTTAGCCACGCATAGCGACTGTGCTAGTTTGAAAATGCCCCTGGTAGCTCTTGGTAGTTTGCGCCAATGCTGGCAAGGCGGGTGATGGTCGACCTTTCTGGGTTATTCCTTGTTTTCCCTGAAAAAGCAATATAGAAAATGAAGTTTCTATTAATTCAAGCACACGATCTTCTTCACTAACTTCCCCCATTTCGCTGCTCTCTAAATCAGTGTTTCTCAACCGGGGGTCCGCGGACCCCTAGTGGTCCGTGGTGTAATTGCAAGGGGTCCGTGAAAATAAAATATCTTTTAAAAAAAAGATCCTATGACATTTATAGAAATAGGATTATTTTACTCAAATGTGACTGAGACCTTTATCTACCTAAACTATAAAGGGTAACAGGACTTTTTTCTCTAATTACATCTGTTTCACAAGTGTAATTTATTGTATTTTAATAAGAGATCTCGCTCCCGTTTGCATTGTTAAAAGTTACTGCATAAAAATTCTGTTGTTATATATATCTGAAAGTTACAGAATACATATTCTGTTTTGTTACATATATCTGAAAGTTACTGCATAAGAATTCTGTTTTGTTAACTATATCTAAGTTACAACTGAAAGCTCTTATCTTTGCCCCAAAGAGTGAATAAACGCTATAATGCAATTTAAAATGCAGTTTCTACTGTTTCTATCAAATTGCAACCTCCTCCCCCAAGATCAGGTGGAGGGGTCCTCAGGGTAGATCAAAAATACGCAGGGGGTCCAGGACCCCAAAAAGGTTGAGAACCACTGCTCTAAATCCTTTTGTGGTTCTGTCGTCTTTTTCTCCCATTGCTCACTCTCAGACTACCTTCGCAGGTCGCTTATCAAATTCGCGGATACCCGGAAGACGTCTGGATATTGTCCCGCCCACAACTCAACAAAATATGATTGGCTAAAACAACTGTCAAAATCAAATTCATGCCCACATTGACTTGATTACACAGGCATTGGTTACGGCTACCGAAGGCCCTGGCACGGGGGAGTCGCTGATTCACCCAGATACCGTCGGAAGAAAATCTGTGATTGGTCCATTTCTCGTTCCATTATATTAACCAACTGTTTTCCAAGACGTATTAGCACACGTTTATAACGATGATCTAGAAATTATCACTATTATTTCAGTGAATAAAAATAATTTAAATATTTATTAGGACTACAAAAATTCTTTCAATATTGTAACGTGCATGGATAAGAAGACACGCTGGCGGGTCTGACCCTTTAGTCGGGCGGTGCGGGCGATACGGGTTCGCTTCCCGGCCGCGGCAGTTCCAGTGGTTGCGTTGTCCCCCGAATTCGCTACAATATTTTGTCTTGGGTATTCACTGAATATCTTGAAGGACCAGAGGGGTGACTAACGTGGTTGTGGTGCATGGAGCTGAAATATGCAATTTTACTCTGGAACTAAAGCTTACAGTGTGAGCTATAAGAGGGTCTTCGGATAGACTAATCGTTCTCTTCATAAAGCTGGGCAGTTTAGAGTTCGGCCTAATTTCGCCTCATCGGCTGTCGTTTGACGTGCAGTTTGGGGGTTGGGGTCGCGACGCCCGATTAATTGCCTGAACCATCAGCGTTCTGGCTGTCGGACGATCGGACAGATTTCCGGCATGTTAGAAAGTTTGGTTGGGGGTATCACGATCCGATTTCCCACAATTCAGTGCGAAGCTACCTGAGTGCACCTGCGCAAGACGATAATAACAACATGGCGAAGACGAGAGCGCGTGCAGTGGACTGAGATGGAAAGAGCTCTGGCAAGTTGCCTATTGTACCGTGCATGGATAACTAGACACGCTGGCCGCTGGCTGGCGGGTCTGACCCATTAGTCGAGCGGTTAGCGATGTCTCCTGCGGTACGGGCGATACGGGTCCGCTTCCCGGCCGCGGCAGTTCCTGTGGTTGCGTTGTCCCCCGGATTCGCTACACTATTTTATTAGCTTAACTAGTGTAACCAGGTTAAAATTAATGTTTTTATTTTATTTTGTTTGAGTATGAAATATCACCAAATCCTGTCTGTGTGTTGTTATTTGTGTTTACTACATTTTATTTTATGTCATTATTTACTTTTATGTATGTTTTACAACGACCGTCATATACATGTACTGTCGCTTTAAGAGCGAGGTCTTGTGGGTACACGGAAGAGGGAACGCGGGAGAGGCCATTTTTTGTTTTGTGGAGGGAGTGTCAAGCAGCGACCGAGCCGAGCCACGCGTGTTTCTTACCGTAGCACAGTTTTGCTGATTGAGGAGAACGTAACCTTGAGTATCCCTGTAAGAAGATACTGCAAGCTGTGGGATAAAATACTTGTTTATCCTTCCTTACATCGGAGTCCCGTGGACGGTTTCTCCTTCTAACGCACACGAGTGAAGTACCCATATGTGCCGTTCTAGTCTAGACTGCTGAATAGGACAATACAAAGCTCAAATGACCTGCAGTGGAAACCAGTTATTTCGAAAATAAATGGCAAGGTGGGCCAAATAGAGTCCTGTGTGTCCCCCCTCCTTCCTCGATCATGATGATGATGATGAGAGACTGAGGGCCCCCCACAACACCTGGGGCCCCACCCAACTAGAACACAACGCAGAACTAACGATGAGAGTGACGGGCGTGCAGCAGGCTGACCAGCATAGAACACCATAGGACTGCCCCCGTTACATTGGTGCCGTGACCCTCCTGGATCCTGAGAGCGACATCAGTTGCTCGCCGCGGGAGGCTGCTGTCGTCATCAAGCCCCAGACGTCCTCAGGTATTTCTATAGACTGTACAGTCATGTTACAGTGAACTGGAGTTGAGCTGTGTGGACACTGGACAGTCATAGCTGTGGTTACCATGGACTGGGCTTGTGAACAGGACATTTGTATATATTGAAGGAAGAAAAACACACGAAAAAAAAGGAAAAAAGTTAATGTTGATGTGATTGAAGGACTCGTGTGAATAATCTATTGATGTAAACTACTAGATATGTGAATATGTGATTAATCTATTGGTGAATTTGTTGATTGTGTTTGATTGTTTCAATCTCTTAGTGATTTCTAGATTCAATTATTTAAATGAATTGAGCTTTTCACTTTTTTATTTTATTTTTTATTTTATCTGAGTGTTAAAGGTAGGAACATGGCAGAGGGTGGTTCGTACGTAGGTGGGGGTAACATTGCTGATCAGGATCTTTTGGATCGCCAGTGTGCTATGGAGAGGGGGTACCAGTTAGATGTGGGTGGGGGTTTACGGCTAGGTGTAGGTAGGAGTTTCGGGCAGCTCTTAGAGGGCGGGGAACCAGACACCAGAGCACCCAGGACCTAGAGACCCGACCACATTTGGCACTCCTCAGTTCACCTCCACACGCTACGTAGAACGGGCCAGGCCAGGTATCAGCGAAGGGGCTGTGCTAGGTAACAGCGAGCAGCCAGTGGGTGAGTTAGCCACGCTTATTACTCAGTTAGCAGAGAAGATAGGAGAGTCAATCACTGCTAAGCTGCAGGAAACACAAATGCTTAGAAACACACACACAGACAGTGCTAGGTCTGCTGAACAGCGTTCGGAGACAGTGCCTAGTGTTAGAGTAGTAATGCAGACAGACGCTAGGGAGCCTCCTATTTTCAGGGGCGATAGCTCTGATAAGTTTACAGTTCATGAGTGGGAGAGCCTTATGACTTTGTATTTGAGGAAGCGAGCCATTCCAGTTAGTGAGCAGTCACATGAGATTCTAGCTAAGCTTATGGGGAAAGCAGTGGACGTGATGAGGATAAAGCTGCGCGATGTCGACCACATAGCGAACCCCCACATTATTTTTGATGTACTGAAGCAACACTTTAGTGACCTCACATACTCGAGCATGCCCCTGGCGGACTTTTACAGTATGCTGCCCAAGCCAGGTGAGGACGCAATGGAGTATTGGATTAGGCTTAATAAGACAGTGGAGGTGGCTGACGAATGCTTGAAGTGGCAGGGCCGTAGTATTGAAGAGCCAAGCCACGAGGTAAGCATGATGTTTATCAAACACTGTCCAGATCAGTCTCTTGCCAATGTTTTTAAGTTCAAGTCCGCAGGGAAATGGTCTGCTAGCGAGATCCAAGAGAGGCTTGATGAGCACATGCTGGAGAGGAAGTCCCGTGTTGCTGCAGGTGGACAACGTGAAGCAGGCGCGGTAGAGCGTAGGTTCCATTCACAGGTTCATGTCCCTGTAGTCGACGTGGCTCCCGACTTGAACACAACCGTGCCGGTGGTGCCATCTCCCGTCCCGGCTCATGCATCATCTACACCATTTTGTGCAAGGTCTCCTACACCGTCTCCCGCACCTGTCTTTGGCGGTGATGACTATATGAGGAGTTTGGTGAGCTTGCTAGACCGTTTGGTCACAATGCAGACTCAGGTTCCAGTTAGCGCTGCAGTCCGGACACCGATGCGGACTCAACCGCCAGCTAGCGCCGCAGGGCGGGTGCCAGACGCACCGCAGCGGTTGTGCAGGATTTGTAAGTCTCCGGATCACTCCACATTTTCCCACTGCAGCCGGGAGAACCGATGTATAAACTGTTTGTCTCCTGGTCATTGGAAGAGGGACTGTCCTCACCCTCAGCCGCCCAACCAGCTCCGTTCTCAGCCTGGTGGAAGAGCTGGTTGTCAGTCTCGTCCGTTAAACTACTAAACCCACACCTAGAGAGGGATGGTGTGGGTAATGTAGATGTATCCCTCACTGATGTCTCCGACCTGGCTAAATGGTATGATGACAAGTGTGCCAAAGCACCTCAGGGTTCGCGTATGGTCATTCAGGCGACACAGAGGATTCAGGCTTTCAGTGACTTGTTCTATGCTCCTGTTCTTGTCAACCAGAGTGTGCAGCTTAATGGCATGTTGGATACTGGCTCTATGTCATGCAGTATCAGTGAAAATGCAGTAGAGAAGCTCCACTCTGGGGGTGTTTTACCTGAGAAGCAGCAGCCTGAAGAGAACATTGTCTTGATTGGCTGTGGTGGTCTGGAGTCTAGGCCTGATGGTTTTTATGACCTCAACATGCAGCTTTATGGTGTTTCCTTTGTCATACCCACTCTGGTCGTGCCCGGTCAGCATGATGATCTGATAGTCGGCAAAAACGTCATTAAACATGTGGCCCATGTACTCAAGAGTGGTACTGAGTACTGGGACATCGCGTCCAGACAGGAACATCCGTCTAGTCCTGACGTTGAACAGTTCCTGTCCATGTTCACGAATTTAGAGCGCTGGAGGGGTGGTGCAGTTCCTGAGAAGATAGGTACTGTTAAGCTCACCCAGGCCGTGACACTCTTACCAAGGCACGAGCACTTAGTCTGGGGCAGACTTCCTGCTAAGGTGCCTATGTCAGCTGGAAGCACTGTTGTTGTGGAGCCGACAGACTCCAAGGCCATGCCACGCGGTGTCCTCGTAGGTCGACTTGTCACACCGCTCTGGGGTGATAGGTGGGTACCCATGACTGTTGTCAATCCGTCTGACAAAGCCATCACGCTGAAAAGGAACTGCAAGTTGGCTGATGTGTTTCCATGCTTGGCGATTGAGGACTTTAATGTTTTCCAGGGACTGCAATCAGTTGCGGGGAGGCATGAGTCCAACGCCACAGGTAGTGCCTGTCCCCCTGTCCAGCCGGCTAGGAGTTTGTCAGAGCTCGGACTCAGTGACATTGACCTCAGCTCCTGTCAGGTTAGTGAGGCATGCAAGTCCCAGCTCACTCAGCTGCTCACCGAGTACCATGACATCTTCTCCAGGGACTCTCTGGACTGTGGCGAGGTCACAGGATACACACATCGCATCCATCTGGTGGATGAGCGCCCCTTTCGCTTGCCCTACAGGAGGGTTCCCCCAGCCCACTATCAGAAGTTGAGACAGGTTCTCACTGATATGGAGGAGAAAGGGATTATCCGGAAGTCCTCGAGCGCATACGCTTAACCGCTGGTTATGGTGTGGAAGAAGGATGGCGGGCTTCGGATCTGCACTGATTTCAGATGGCTGAATGCTCGGACCTTGAAAGACGCTCATCCCTTGCCACACCAGTCGGACTGTCTTGCCGCGCTGGGTGGTAACTGCCTCTTTAGTACGATGGACCTCACCTCTGGCTTCTTCAACATCCCAATGCATGAAGATGACAAGAGGTACACTGCTTTCACGACTCCCCTTGGGTTGCATGAATACAATCGCATGCCACAGGGCCTTTGTAATAGCCCTGCAGCCTTCATGAGAATGATGATTGGGATCTTTGGGGATCTGAACTTCACGAAGCTTTTATGCTATCTTGATGATCTTCTTGTCTTCGCGCCGTCAGAGGTTGAGGCTCTGTCGAGGCTCCGCACTGTGTTTCAGAGGTTGAGGGTGAACAACTTGAAACTGGCTCCGAAAAAGTGTCCTCTGCTGCAGAAGCGGGTGCGATTTTTGGGCCACGTGGTTGATGGCGGAGGTGTGTCTGTCGATCCCTCCAAAGTAGAGGTCATCTCCAACATGACAGTGCAGGATCTCATGGAAGGTGATGGGTGCACGCCTTCTGTTCGTAGGATCAAATCTTTCCTTGGTATGGTATTTTACTACCAGCATTTCCTCCCAAACTGCTCCTCTGTGGCTAAGCCCCTGTTCGCCCTTACAGCCGGACAAAAGAGGAGGGGGAGGTCAGCTAAGGATAAGAAGCCCCATGGCAGCTTCCGTAAGCTTACCTCCGCAGACTGGACGGCGGAATGTGGGGAAGCATTTGATCTGTTGAAGACGATGTTACTGGAGTGTGTGGTGCTTGCCCATCCAGACTTTGAGGTGCCTTTCATTTTGTCGGTCGATGCGTCTTTGGACGGACTCGGCGCGGTGCTGTCTCAAGTGCCCCGAGGAGAGTCCAAGGCCAGACCTGTTGGTTTTGCAAGCAAGTCCCTCAGTGCCTCACAGCGGAAGTATCCAGCTCATAGACTGGAGTTCATGGCGCTGAAGTGGAGTGTTTGTGAAAAGTTCAGCCACTGGCTGAAGGGTCAAAGCTTCACCGTTTGGACAGATAATAATCCGCTGACTTATCTCCTAACGAAGCCGAAGTTTGACGCGTGTTAGATCCGCTGGGTGTCTAAGTTGGCGTCTTACACCTTCGATCTCAAACACCTGCCAGGGAAGAAAAACGTGGTGGCGGATGCCTTGAGTCGCGACCCTTTTTCCAAGCCCGTCAGTCAGAGGCTACTTAGGGAGCCCTACCCGGCCCTTGTTCAGGAAGCCGACGGGGTTGAGGGGGACTCTGTGCAGGATGTTTTCAGACTCAGTTGCCAGTCCCAAACAGTTAGTAGTGCGCGATCTGGGTTTGCTTGGGATGCAGCTGAGGTCAGGGCTTTTTGTCAAGCCAAATGTGACTGGCCTGATGCATCAGTATTCACAGCACTCAGTTTGGTCCAGCACGTTCAGCATCTGTCGGGTGGTCAGGATACACTGCCAATGTTATCCACCAAGGAGCTCAGGTTGAGTCAGGAGCAGGACCCCTGCATCTCCAAGGTGTTGCCCTTTGTCGCTGTTCGGAAGCGGCCATCGAGACGTGAGAGGCATGGTGCTGACCAGAAGGTCCTCAGGCTGTTGAAACAGTGGGAGAAGTTGGAAGTCAATGATGGTGTCTTGTACAGGGTGACAAAGGACCCAGTGTCCAAGCAGAGGAGGTCTCAGTATGTTTTACCTCTGAGCCTGAAAGACAAGGCACTGTCTGGCATCCACGATCACGCTGGTCATCAGGGCCAGGACCGTACTCTCTCTCTCTTGCAAGGCAGCGTTTTTATTGGCCTGACATGGAGAGGGATATCAGAGCATATGTCAGATGCTGTCAGAGATGTGTGTTTGGGAAGACCCCAGAGCCAGCTGCTTGCGCGCCCCTGGAGAGCATTAAAACCTCCGCACCGATGCAGCTTGTGTGTATGGATTTCTGGTCCGCTGAGGACAGTAAGCAGCGGTCAGTCGATGTCCTAGTGGTTACTGACCACTTCACTAAGCTTGCTCACACGTTCCCCTGCGCCAATCAGACAGCGAAGCAGGTCGCCAAGAAACTCTGGGATCATGTATTCTGTGTTTACGGGTTTCCTGAGAGAATACATTCTGACCAGGGCACAAACTTTGAGAGCAACCTGATTGCAGAGCTTCTCAGGTTGGCGGGTGTAGCGAAGTCCCACACGACGGCCTACCATCCTATGGGTAATGGCGGGACAGAGCGGTTTAATCGCACGATGGGGAATATGCTCCGTTCCCTTCCGCTTCAGCAGAAGCAACAGTGGCCTCAGCAGATCCATTCTCTCACGCTCGCGTACAATGCCACTGTTCACGAGACCACGGGTTATGCGCCTTTCTTCCTGATGTATGGACGTGTCCCAAGACTGCCGGTGGATGTTATGTTCAGGCAGGTTTTGCATGACCCTCACGTTGTTGACTATGACTCTTATGCTCAGTCTCTGCTTTCCTGTCTAAGGAGTGCAATGGAGATCGCTCAGAAGCACTCCACGGCTGAGCAGCAGCATCAGGCGCGACAGTACAACAGACACACCAAGGGCACTGTCCTGTCTGTCGGGGATCGTGTTTTGGTTGCGAACCAGAGTGAGCGAGGGAAGAGAAAGTTGGCTGACAAATGGGAGAACGGAGTGTACACAGTTGTCGGTGTCAACCCCAATATCCACGTCTACAAGATTCAGGATGCAGAGGGGCACACCAGGGTGGTGCACAGGAACCGTTTGTTGGAGGTCAACTTCTTGCCCCTTCCTGAGTTAGATCAGGGTGAGGAGTCCAGTACAACCAGTCAGTTGCTTGACTGTGCAGAGTCCGATGAGGAGGACAGTGCAGATGGCCTGACGGTCTCAGGGGATGCAGTGGGGCTAGCAGTCTCATCACTTGGAGACTCGCCTAGATCTGAGTGGGCAGAAGCGGAAGAGTTCCTTCCGTCTAGTCTGGTAGTCAGTCCTGTGGGGGCCACTGCTCAGTCTCCACCCAACACACACGCACCACACAACACACATGCACCACACATAGAGGCATCACACTCACTCGATGTAGGTGTTATATCTCACACTGATTCGCACACAGGGGCACCACCCTCACTCGATACAGATGTTGCAGCTCGCACTGTCTCCCGCACACAAGTAGAGAGCGATGGTCGGGTTAGGACACGCACAGGGAGGGTGGTGAGGTCAGTGAACAGGTTAATAGAATCTATGGCTCAGATGCCATTTCTACGGAGTGTGAGGGTTTGAACTTTGATGGAGGTTGGAGTCATTCAAACTAGTTTAATGTGAGTTATTAGGTGTCTATCAGACAGGGTTGTTTTGGGCCAAGTGCATGGTGTGGCATATCAGGCGTCACATTGATCTAAGGGAATTCTGAGACTTGATCAACCTCATTATTTTCTGGACCTCGTAACCGAGGTAGCTCCTAAGTTGACTGGAGGACTAGGTCCTTCTTTTCACTTGTGCCAGTAGTCAGTGATGGGCTTTTCCTTTCCTCTTTCTCTTTTTATCCTGCTGTCAGGATGTTGGTGAATTTCAGCAGGGCTGAATGTAACCAGGTTAAAATTAATGTTTTTATTTTATTTTGTTTGAGTATGAAATATCACCAAATCCTATCTGTGTGCTGTTATTTGTGTTTACTACATTTTATTTTATGTCATTATTTACTTTTATGTATGTTTTACAACGACCGTCATATACATGTACTGTCGCTTTAAGAGCGAGGTCTTGTGGGTACACGGAAGAGGGAACGCGGGAGAGACCATTTTTTGTTTTGTGGAGGGAGTGTCAATCAGCGACCGAGCCGAGCCACGCGTGTTTCTTACCGTAGCACAGTTTTGCTGATTGAGGAGAACGTAACCTTGAGTATCCCTGTAAGAAGATACTGCAAGCTGTGGGATAAAATACTTGTTTATCCTTCCTTACATCGGAGTCCCGTGGACGGTTTCTCCTTCTAACGCACACGAGTGAAGTACCCATATGTGCTGTTCTAGTCTAGACTGCTGAATAGGACAATACAAAGCTCAAATGACCTGCAGTGGAAACCAGTTATTTCAAAAATAAATGGCAAGGTGGGCCAAATAGAGTCCTGTGTGTCCCCCCTCCTTCCTTGATCATGATGATGATGATGATGATGAGAGACTGAGGGCCCCCCCCAACAACACCTGGGGCCCCACCCAACTAGAACACAATGCAGAACTAACGATGAGAGTGACGGGCGTGCAGCAGGCTGACCAGCATAGAACACCATAGGACTGCCCCCGTTACACTAGCTATTATATTGGCGTGACTACAACCTGTGGCTTTATCCTAGCTTTATCCGCAAACATGTCTTAAAATGTAAAATAAAACTATTACTACTTTCGGCTGCTCCCGTTAGGGGTCGCCACAGCGGATCATCCATTTCCATTTCTTCCTGTCCTCTGCATCTTCCTCTGTCTTCCTCTGTGACTTTGAAATATTAAATGAGCCCCAAACGACCTGTCATAACTTTTTCTTCTTTTTTTTTTGTCTGGTTTTGAGATAGAAAATACCTATACTAATGCAAACATACAATTAACAACATAACTGCCACCACAACTAAGTGAGTAAATGTATAACTGTGGCAGTTTTTATCATCATCATCATCATTATTATTATTATAACAATGAATAATAAGGTTTAACAAAGCTATGAAATGCAATAAAAGAAAAAGATTAAATGGCTATCTCAGGAGAAAGAAAAAAAACAGCACTGAAAAGAAGAGGAAGTTGTCCCAGTCACAAATGATAATAATGATATATCCTATGTACCATATGCACATTGATCCTACTCAGTGGAGGCTCTTTGCTCATTGCTCAGGTGAACGTAACAGGGATATGACATAATTATCACAGAGCAGAAGACCCAGATAATCCCACAGGTCCTGGTAACTCTCCCCAGCTGGTGAGGGTCTGAAAGTGGGGGACCATTTACCACGGAGGCCCCTTATCTTGATGAAAAACCACAGGGGCCATGGGGTCCTGGCTCTTTGAAGACAAAAAGAGAGACAGAATGAGGAAGTGAGAGAGGACAGACAGAAACAAAAATCAAAAGATACATAAGCTGTAAAACACAACACACACACACACACACACACACACACACACACACACACACACACATACACACAGGGGCGCTGAAAGGGATAAAGGCACGGAGAGAGTGGTAGGGAGCAGAACAGAAATTGTAAACGAGGATCAGTTTTGGGGACAGGCAGAGGCCGAGGAATGAATCGAGTTCAGTTTGTGGGTCAGAGAGGAGTGGCAAGCTGAGTGTGAGAAGGAGTCTGGGAGACGCTGAACCGGTCAGTCAGTAGGTTAGAGAGGGGGAAACGCCAGACAACTGATCACTTCAGGCACCAAAACCACTTCACCCTAGACAGCTGTGGTTTGTCCACGCTGACCCCTGGATGAAATATACCTGCACCTCAACACCATGCCCCTACATTCTCACTGCTTTATCTCCACTGGGCCTGCTGGGAGAGGAATGAGAAGGAAAGATTGAAACGCCTTCTGTTAAAAGGCTGTGACATGGCAGGACTGCAATGCCTTCAACTTGAAGGCTGTGAAAAGAATGATTGAAATGCCTCCCCATTAGTCGCAATGTGTTGGCCTTTGTGAAGTCGTTCGCTTTATGGCATCGGATGCTCTTTTAGTCCCTTATCACTAACTTAGCAGGCATGCTGGGAGAAGATGGATTGGAAGGGCAGCAATAGAATATACGGGTCTGCTTTGTGATGTACCACGTAGGAAGCATGGTTTTTCTCAGAGACAATGATGAATTTAGATGGGTTTAGGAAATGCAGAGCTAATATGTCTCTCAGCAGGCCAGCTTTGTTCCCCGAGTAGCTCCACTGATTTCTATCGAGATAAGAGTGCGGGAACTAGCTTTCCTGCCCTCACCATACCTTTCCCAGGGTCCTCCTTGCCTCTCGCTTACAGAATAATCTACCCAACGCCCCCCTCGCACAAATTACTTCAAGTCTTCCAATAGTGTAGACTTGAAAAAGCCTTGAATAAGAATCACAGAAGGTTGAATCAGTTCATCGGGATACATTTATTGACAGATACGCTTCATCACTCATCTAAGCAAAACACTTAGTCGAGCAATGAAACATATCTGTCAATAAATGTTGTATCCAGATGAACTGATTCAACCTTCTTTGAGTTTCCTACCTGGATTATTGAGCATGCATCAAGACACCTTGAATAAGAAGTTTTTTTTTCTTCAAAAAAAATAAGCTTCACCGTTAACTCTCTTTACTCAAACTTACTTGAGATGCCTCCTCGAGGCATCGTTTTTATATATGCATGTTTCTCCTTGCTGTCCTTGCAATTATTTGACGAACGTGTAACGTGTAACCTCACCCCCAGAATACAGGATTTTTTTTAATGCAATTTCTACTTTTTCTTCAACTTTTGTCTGACTTTAACTGAATCTGACTTTCAAAATACGGTAGCAAAGCACAAGAGGGGGGGGGAATCACAAAATTAACAGTTACGGTAATTAATTTTATTGTTTTAGCCAGTAGCTTTTGGTATGGATGTTTGAAAATTCCTGGTATCCTTGTAGAAAAAAAAACATAAAACTTGTGTGCACGTCAAGCTGAGTGTAAGTGAAGCATTTTACAAATTGAAGACACTCCTTTGAGCCGGTCGATAACAAGCACAGAGGCTTTTACTGTTATGCAAAAGCTGAAGGAAACAACATTATATCAATTTAACTGAATTCCCATTTTTTATTTTTAAAAAAAACCCATCAGAACAAAGGTTAGTGAGTGACATCACTACAGGCAAATGAGACGGCCAACATTGACGGCTGATTGTTGAGGAACTGACAGAAATAGGCAGGCCAAAAACTACAACTGCTATGCCAAAGCCAGACAGGGCTGAAAGAAGTGAGAATGAAATCACTGAGGTACCAATTGTTCCCCATTGTTCCCAATAGAATATTTAATAAGCTAACGTTGCCAGATTTGTAGCTATTACTACCAGGTTCTGAAATGTTGTTCCAGAATGTAAAACACAAATCACCATTGGCGTTATTAAAAGTCTGAGGAACTCTCTAAATTACAACTTCCTTATCTAGCCGTCATTTCACGAGGGGTCTAATAAAGGTCTAGACCTCAGAGTGGCAACCTATTGAGATATACACCTTTAGCTGGAGGCCGACAGATTTTGCAACTCTTTCATATATATGACTTTCCCCAGCTGGTTCTGTGATCATAGCCCTGAAGGTCCAAAAGTGACCCTTGGACTTGTGGGATCCTGGTCCTGATCTTTTGTACTTTGACCCCTGAGGCTGGAGGTCATAGAAGCGATTATATCCAGCCTCTGAACATGTCAGATTTAAAGGAAATGTATGGCTTTAATTTCTGTGTGTGATAATTTTGTCCAGCCATTGACATCATAATCCACTACCAAATAAAAAACCTGAATGTATGCATTTATTTGTGCATACTTACCTGCTCGAGTGTGCAGGTTGGTGTTTTTCTGTTTGTATATTCATCTTAATTTGCATTGATGCATGTCTGCATGCATTTAAAATTTAGTATGAGATGTGTGTTTGTGTGAGTGTGTGTGTGTGTGTATGCGCGCGCGCATGGGAGGCCTGTACAAGTGTATGCGTACACATACAACACATGTTTGTAAATATGTGTATTTAAATGCACATGATGTGATGTAATGTGGCCCTGTGATGGTCTGGCGGCCTGTTCAGGTCGTCTCCCCGCCTGCCGCCCAGTGACAGCTGGGATAGGCTTCAGCATCCCCGCGACCCTGAGAACAGGATAAGCGGTCTGGATAATGAATGGATGGATAAATGCATAGCTTGATGTACACATTTAAATGCATATGTTCCTGTTTGCTGGTTGGGTTGGTGTGTGTGTGTGTGTGTGTGTGTGTGTGTGGGATGTTTCAGAATTAGAAGAATGTGACCCACAGTTGTTCTGATCCTGGACCAGCAGGCGCTGTGTTCTGTCACATGTCTGCCTGTCTGCACAGATAAGAGCAGAGAGCAGAGAGGAACCACTATTAGAATGGTAAGACAGCAGGGCGTCTTGGCCATGCAGTGGTTTAAGGCACATACTGTGTATTTGCAGCATTATGGATTCATATTCCACAGCATGACCTGTGTTGCATGCCCCTCGTCCTCTCTCCAACCACCCCTGTCACTCTCCACTATGTGTTGTTTAAACAATTAGAAGTGACTTTGAAAAAAATCAAACCATAGAACGAACCACAAGCAACCCTAGTCTTTTTGTAATCGAGGGTACTACATAATCATACATTTGTGACAACGGTGGTTCATATCAAATTCATGACTTGCTGTATATCATCCTTTATCTTTTCAAACCATTAAATCTACTTCCTGTAGTTCTCATTTGGCTTGTTAACCAAATATAACTGAGATTTAACTCTTGGTATTCTTGCCATGGAAGAAGGCAGTTTAAAGTAGAGGAAAAAAAACCCTGATTAAAATATGATAGCAAAGGTGTACTTTGGTTAAACAAAACGAACATTAATATTCACCTCTGCACCCATCAACTGATCATATACTGCAAGTACCAACTCGAATACTCGTGGTAACAACAAAACTTGCTGCACTTCCTCTGTGGTTGATCCGTCCAATGATTGTCACTGGAGGTAACAGAAGAAATAAAACATCAACTGAACTTTTTGAAGCTGAACATCACCGACGAGTAAATATTTGATTAATCAAAACAAATTTGTGATCAAATGAGTCGTCGGAATAATGACAACATCCAGTTTCTAACAACATAGCTCTAATTAAGTAGTGATTAGCGGTACCATAATGGATGGCACAAGTAATTGTAGCAGCCCTATGGCACTGAACTCTGCTCTGTTCTCTCTGTGTATGATGAAAGCACATCAAGAACCAGCTGGGCTTTATCGGGGCTAAATTTGCAGTTGACTTTATCATCTTACATATGACAGAGTTTTGTCTTGAATAATATCATTTCATCCTTGACTGGAAAAGCTGTAGCCCTGTAATTGGAAAACAAACCGAGTATATGATGGAGACAAGTTTCCAGAGGCAGAAGGGGGACACCCTGGAGCAGTTGTCAGGCCATCACAGCATGTGGAGAATTTGCTAGCTCCACGGTGGCCCAGTGGTTAGCACTGTTGCCTCACAGCAAGAAGGTCCTGGGTTCAAACCCCAGGCCGTCCCAGGTCCTTTCTGTGTGGAGTTTGCATGTTCGCCCCGTGTCTGCGTGGGTTTCCTCCGGGTGCTCCGGTTCCCTCCCACCATCAAAAAGACATGCATGTTAGGGTTAATACTCCTGTCTGTGCCCCTGAGCAAGGCAATGGAAAGAAGAACTGGAGTTGGTCCCTGGGTGCCGCAGCTGCCCACTGCTCCTATACAGTAAGATAAGTTAAATGCAGACAACAAATTCGTTATAAGAATATGATTTCATTGTAACCTAGAATGACAAAATAAAGGGGCCTTCATTTCATTTCATAGAGGGGGCAAAACCAAACCCAGGACCCCCGTTTATAGGACAATGCTGCGACAGTGCCAATAGCTAATAGCCACCATGCTGCCCTAGTGCAGCACTGCACTGAGTTGTGTAAAACATGTGTCAATGAGATATATCAGTTCAGACACCCATTCAGTACCATTAAGTCTTTCACTCATTCGGTGTCACTGTAGTAGTTTCTACACCACATCACTGATTGGGGGTTTGTCATTAGTGATGTCTTGATGCATGCTCAATAATCCAGGCAAGGAAATCCCAGAAACCTGAACCAGTTAATTCAGACGCTATATTTACACACTAAATGTGGTGTCCAGATGAACTGATTCAAACTTTCTGTTATCAGCAATGAATAGGTCTAATTTTTCTTATTGAATAGAAGAATAGAATATTCTTTATTAGTCATTTTGTACATACATACAAATGAAATTTACCCTCTGCATTTAACCCATCTTAGCTGTGTAGCTAGGAGCAGTGGATAGCCGCCGTGCAGCATCCGGAGACCAACTCCAGTTATTTCTTCCTATTGCCTTGGTCAGGGGCACAGACAGGAGGATTAACCCTAACACGCATGTCTTTTTGATGGTGTCGTTCATGCCACTTGAGTGTCCAGTTTTGCAACAACATTATTGTGGACAATGACAGTGAAGGCAAACGAAAGCAAAAGTTGATATGCCTGGCATTAAGACCAACTTAGAAAAATGCAAATTGCAAAACTACAAAATGGTGGATCTAGCTAGAGGCTGCGCCCTCCATGCCACTGTATGTGTCAAACAAAATATTGCTTATCTGTTTGATCACAGATTTCAATAACATTTAAATGATGACATGTGATGTGCTATGTGGCCATTATGTCACGCAACACTCATAGACATCGGCTTGTTCTGCATTAGGGCTCGTGATCCCGCAATACTTGCCACATCCTTCGAGGCATCCATTACAGGAACCGGCACACATCATGGCTCGTTTCCTTTTAATATCCGCCCGCAGGCCCACTGCTGTTGGTGACAAACGTTGTCATGTTCATTGACTTGACGAGGCAGCGTTTGCACTGCCTTAACTGGAACGGTTTTTCAATGGGCTTTGAGGCTGTGCAAATTACTTAATGCGTCAGAGGGTGCAGCCGGCAGTTTCACAACGCCGCAGCTTTTTTTGATGCGAGTCAGGGGCGTGCGATGTTTTCAGACTGTTAGGGTTGTTTCGAGAATCTCAAAACACTTACGTCAAACCAACTGCAAAATATAAACAACGTAATGTATCCCCATGCAGTAAGGTGAAGAAATAACTGCGATGCAGGGTACAATTACTGTGGGATCAGTAAACGAGTAAACAGACACAAAAAAAACACATAAAGAGGAAAAGTAATGTGAAAACAAGAGCAGGAGAGGAGCCACCTAAAGAGTTAATTCCATGATTTTCCTGTGTATGTGGGTGTAACGAGTAGTTATTTTAATGTTCTAACTTGTTTATATCTGTAAAAAAATGCTTTAAAATTACATTTGGAGTGCCGGAAATAAAATTGGGAATTAGAATTACAGGCAGGGTCCTTAAGATTGGGTATTTCCCAGTAATCCCATTAAACATGTCTGCTTCCCTTTTCTTCTTCTTCTTCTCCTTCTTCTTTTTCTTGTTCTTCATGAATCCCATTAAGACGCCCATATTGTTGGACTTCCTGTGTTCATAAAAGTTTGGGGGTTAATGCATATGTCGTAACTTGCACAAGTCTTGCGGTGCCATTTGTTTCCAGGCCACAGTGAAAACCGTGTCAAAGAGAAGTCATTAGTGACTTCCAGCGGTCATTCTGCGCACAGATAAAGGCCATTTAGTCCTGAGAGCAAAACTATTAGTGAGTGGGGCCTGATAATGGTTGCTCCTTGAGGAGGGGAGAAGACAGCTTAAGGAGGAGGAGAAGTGATGAAGAATGACCATGAGCTTTCTCTTCAGCATGGGCCATTGATTAGCACGGTGACCTTGTGGGGACTGGCGCGCACGGAGGTTTGGCTGCAATATGTGTGTTTATGTAAAGTGCTTTTTTGCATGCAAGATTTGAATATGTGCATGTGGTGTGGGTGTGTGGGTGGGTGGGTGTGTGTGTGTGTGTGTTTGGGGGGAGGTAATAGTACAGTTCAACATTGCTGCCACACTGCTGACTTTGTCGTTAGATTTAGTGATTTTTCAGAGTCCCTGGACGACTTGATTCCTCGGAGACGACCAGCATCAAAACTGAGGGTTTTGATAGTTAGTTTTCCATCCAGACTGTTATTTACAGTTTATGTAGGGTACTTTCTTTTGGTAATAATGTCGGTGCAATTTTTTTTTTGTCTTTTCTCCCTACCTCCTATGCACGCCTGATTCAACATTGTTCTTTCAAATAAATAGGCCCAAACAGCCAGTTTATCAGTTTGATGTGTAATTCTTAAATATGTAGGCTAGTTTCTTTGTTAATATTTTCATATCACTTTTTTTTCTCACCTATTTCCTTTTCTCACCTACCCTCACCTATGGTCATGAGCTTTGGGTAGTGACCGAAAGGGTGAGATCGTGGATACAAGTGGCTGAAATGGGTTTCCTCTGTAGGGTGTCTGGGCTCAGCCTTAGAGATAGGGTGAGGAGTTCGGACATCTGGAGGGAGCTTGGAGTAGAGCTGCTGCTTTCTCGCGTCGAAAGCAGCCAGTTGAGGTGGTTCAGGCATCTGATCAGGATGTCTCCTGGGTGCCTTCCTTTGGAGGTTTTCCAGGCACATCCAACTGGGAGGAGACCCCGGGATAGACCCAGAACTCGCTGGAGGGACTACATGTCCAATCTGGCCTGGGAACGCCTTGGGATCCCCCAGGAGGAGCTTGAGGGCGTTGCTGGGGAGAGGGATGTCTGGAGTGCCCTACTTAGCTTGCTGCCACCGTGTCCTGACCCCGGAGAAGCGGCTGATGATGAATGAATGATTTTTTTTCTCTTTTTTCTATCCTATAAATGGTTGTTCGAATATAGTTCTTGTAAAAATATGTAGCTAGTTTACCCTTGTGTTGTCTAATTTCTGAATACATGTATGAGCTATTTCGCCTTTTTACATTGATAACTGTAATGATGTGATAATGATAATGTATGCAAAGAGTAAAATAAGTGAATTGAGGCAGCTATTGTAAGTGGACTGTGGTAGTAATTGAAGTGAGTCAAGGCTAACCATAAGACTTGCACCTAGCAAACAAAATTTTATCAGTATAGAATATTACTTTTACGACCGGCATCCACATGTTGTCAAAATTTCTGAATGTCAAAGGTTTATCTACATAATTTTAACACAAAAACAGTTATATGTGACCCCCCCAAGTATTGTTCCATTTGTACACTTGTTTCCTGACACCTGACTTGTGTTTCTTTTGAGGCTGACTTTTGGTTTTTGAAGAATTTGTCAGCAATGATTTGTTATTTAGATGACAATGGTCATGCATGAATCCATATACTCAAACTCTCTCTCTCTCTCACTCTCTCTCTCTCGCCCTCCTCTCTCTCTCTGTAACTACACACACACACACACACACACACAGATGGACTAGCTGAATACAGGCCGCCCCGAGTTACGAACGAGTTCCGTTTCTGAGTCTGTTCTTGTGTTGAATTTGTATGTAAGTTGGAATAATTGCGTACAGGTCACATCTAGCGTCAGTTTGTCAAATGTTTGTCTTAGTATAGAGTACGTCTTCTTCTTCTTTCGGCTTGTTCCCTGTTTCACAGGGGTCGCCACAGTGGATCTGATTTCCATCAGTACCCTGTGAGGGCACAGCAATCCACATGATTTGACAAAGTTTTACATATGCCCTTCCTGACACAACCAAACCTATGGACTAATTATTATTATTATTATTAGAGTACATAGAGTACATATTTGACGTAAAACATCGTAAATATAATAATGCAGCAATAATAATAATAAATGTAACTAAAGTACGGTATTGTAGCGACTTCGGGGGGGGGGGGTTAAGCTTGGGACGCCACAGCCGGGACGAGAACCCGTGGCTCTAGAGTCCGAGCCGTTAACCAAGGGCTAACGTGTCTACTTATCCATGCACGTTATACCGCCCCCCTTCTTGACCCTTTAGTCGAGCGGTTAGCGATGTATCCCGCGTGCGGAAGATACGGGTTCGCGTCCCGGCAACGGCAGTTCCTGTGGTTGCCCCCCCCCCCCGAATTCGCTAAAGTATTTATAATTGAGAGGTAGAATGTGTGTATAGGTATAAAAAAACTTTAAGAAACATTTCTTACATTTCAAACTCCCCACCTGTCACATGTTCCCGGAGCGGGTCGCGACCAGCGGAGGCTGGCCGTTTGACGCCAGAGACGAGAGCCCGCTCGGGGCTCGTCTCCCCGCCTCACCAGGTAAGTGAAGAAAAAAAAAACGATAAAAGCGTTTCACCTCTCTCTAAACGCTTTATTAATTCCACTTTCGTATCAGTCGTGATCGTTTTCCCTTTCTTCAGTGCGTCACCATCACTTGCATCAGATTTACGCTTCGAAGCCGTGATTACGAGGGCAAACGCTCGAAAACACAACGCACACACAACGTTTATGTGGTCCCACTTAAAATGGTGACGGCGGCGTGGTTCTCCCTCGGGCCGACGAACCGCCTAAAACGCGCAGTGTTTTGAGCGTCGCGCAAAGTAGTCCGTCGGTTCGTTAGTACGAACCATTGTGTGTAAATCGATTTTTTTAAATAATAGGTTCGTAAGTATGGGAGTTCGTAACCCGGGGTCTACCTGTACGTGTCTCTCGATAGTCAATAAATTGCTTTGCATCTAAAAAGGGACACTTTAGACCAGCGGTCGGGAACCTATGGCTCGCGAGCCATATATGGCTCTTCCGGTGACGGCATATGGCTCCCAGACAATTTTGAGTTGAAAAAAAAATCAGTTTGGAACTGATTTTAAAATACTTGTGATATTTCTTAATAATACTGTGTCA
This sequence comes from Lampris incognitus, assembly GCF_029633865.1. Lineage (NCBI taxonomy): Eukaryota > Metazoa > Chordata > Actinopteri > Lampriformes > Lampridae > Lampris > Lampris incognitus. The sequence goes on from NC_079219.1 coordinate 17,241,273, forward strand.
TTTTAAAGTAAACAGAAATTCGTTTTGAAGATAAATTTCACGGGTCACCCGTGGGTCGGATCGGGAACCAATGGCTCGCGAGCATGTCCGGGTCATTGTAAAGGTGAAGAAATTAATTTTATCAGATAGCCAACTAGTTTATCCGCTTCAACCCTTGTAACGGAAAAGATGGCGAAAAGAAAAAAAGACGATGATTACCGTGCATTCAAGGCTGCGTGGACAGAGGAATTTGCATTTGTGGAGAGAGCAGGATCTGCGGTATGTCTAATATGCAATGATAAAATTGCATCGATGAAACGGTCAAATATAAAGCGGCACTTCGATACGCACCATGCTTCATTTGCATGGAAATATCCAGCGGGAGACAGCAGGAAAAGGGCATGCGAGGAGCTACAGCGGAGAGTGCAGACGAGTCAGCAGCAACTACGTGTGTGGACCAAGCAAGGTGACGGGAATTCCGCTAGCTTTGCGGCTGCTTTGGCAATAGTAAGGAATGGAAAGTCATTCACAGATGGCGAGTATGCCAAAACACTCATGCTTGATGTGGCCAATGAACTGTTTTATGACTTCCCAAATAAAGACAAGATAATCAAACGAATAAAAGACATGCCCCTGTCAGCAAGAACTGTGGACGATCGTAGCATCATGATGGCAAATCAAGTCGAGGAAACACAAATTAAGGACATAAACGCCGGGACATACTTTTCTCTCGCGTTAGATGAGTCAACAAACGTTAGCCATCTATCTCAGTGCAGTATCATTGCCAGGTATGCTGCAGGTGACACACTGCGTGAGGAAAGCTTGGCTGTTTTGCCAATGAAAGGGACAACAAGAGGAGAGGATTTATTCACGTCTTTCATGGAGTTTGCTAAAGAAAAAAAAGTACCGATGGATAAACTTTTTTCTGTCTGTACTGATGGTGCACCCTGTATGTTGGGGAAGAACAAAGGATTTGTAGCGCTTCTCCGTGAACATGAAAAGAGAGCCATCCTAAGTTTTCATTGCATCCTGCACCAGGAGGCGCTTTGCGCTCAGACGTGTGGCCAGGAGCTTGGTGAGGTGATGTCTCTGGTCATTCGAGTGGTCAACTTTATTGTTGCCCGAGCTTTAAATGATCGGCAGTTTAAAGCTCTGTTAGAAGAAGTTGGGAATCATTATCCCGGTCTGCTTTTACACAGCAACGTGCGTTGGTTGTCAAGGGGGAAGGTGCTCAGCCGTTTTGCAGCTTGCCTGAGTGAAATCCGGACTTTTCTTGAAATGAAAGGCGTCAAGCATCCTGAGCTAGATAACACTGACTGGCTCCTGCAGTTTCACTATCTCGTGGACATAACTGGCCATCTGAACCAGCTCAATGTCAAAATGCAAGGTATTGGAAATACAATCTCATCCCTTCAACAAGCAGTGTTTGCATTTGAAAGCAAGCTGGAAGTCTTTCTCAGGGACATTGAAACAGGTCGTCTTCTGCACTTTGAAAGACTGCAACAATTTAGAGATGCATGCTTAGCAAGTGACTCCACTCAACATCTGGATCTCCAGCAGCTAGCTGGCTTTACGTCCAATCTCCTGCAGTCATTCAAAGCACGTTTTGGAGAATTTCGTGCGCACGCTGGTCTTTTCAAGTTCATCACTCATCCACATGAGTGTGCAGTGGACAAAATCGACCTGACATGCATCCCCGGGGTCTCTATCGGAGACTTTGAGCTGGAAGTTGCTGACCTGAAGGCATCGGACATGTGGATGAGTAAGTTCAAGTCACTTAATGGGGAGTTGGAAAGTCTTGCGCGACAGCGAGCAGAGCTGGCGAGGGAACACAAGTGGACAGAAATTAAAAATCTTCAACCTGAAGACCAGCTGATTCTTAAAACTTGGAACGAGCTTCCTGTGACATACCACACAATGCAGCGTGTGAGTATTGCCGTATTGACCATGTTTGGCTCTACATATGCATGTGAGCAGTCTTTCTCGCATATGAGCAACATTAAGACCAACCTACGCTCACGTTTAACTGATGGAAGCCTCAACGCCTGCATGAAGCTCAACCTCACCACGTATGAACCAGACTACAAGGCCATCAGCAAAACCATGCAGCACCAGAAGTTGCATTAAAAGTAAGACATATTTAATTTATTATACGTTAAAAATACTATATGGCTCTCAATGAAATATATTTAGAAATATTTGGCTTTTATGGCTCTCCCAGTCAAAAAGGTTCCTGACCCCTGCTTTAGACAGTAACATCCCAGTCAAAATGTTGCTGACAGGCGAGTTAATGTCATCTGTCATGTTAAGATTATAAATTACATTTTTCACGTTTTGTGGACGTTCTTTCCTTTCTCTCTTTCTTTCTTTTTGTTTTGTTTTGTTTTGCTTTGTTGTTGAGGATATTTCATCACTTTTTCATCAGTGTATAATTCTGGACCAAACTCCAAATATAGGTAACGTCAGCGGGGACATATTATACCGTACAGTACCAGAGCGCTTCCTGGCACCGAAACTGGGATGAAATTGATGGATGTCTCCTCCGAGGGCAGAGTCTGTGGGGCTGTGATGACTAATTATCTCTGGGACGCTGAATGGAGTAATCAATCACTCTCAATCTCGTGTTTTGTTGAAAAAGATTAATGTCGGGGCGTCCGGGTGGCGTAGCGGTCTGTTCCGCTGCCTACCAACACGGGGTATCTCAAGCTCGAATCCCCGTGTTACCTCCGGCTTGGTCGGGCGTCCCTACAGACCCAATTGGCCTTGTCTGAGGGTGGGAAGCCGGATGTGGGTGTGTGTCCTGGTCGCTGCACTAGCGCCTCCTCTGGTCGGTCGGGGCGCCCGTTCGGAGATGAGGGGGAATCCTGGGGGGATAGGATAGTGTGATCCTCCCACGCGCCACGTCCCCCCTGGTGAAACTCCTCACTGTCAGGTGAAAAGAGGCGACTGGCGATTCCCCATGTATCGGAGCCGGAGGACGCATGTGGTAGTCTGCAACCCTCTCCGGATCGGCAGAGTTTTTTTTTCTAAACTTTTTTTTTTCAAATTTCCCCCTTTTTTTTCTCCCCAATTTGTATCCGGCCAATTACCCAGTTCCTCTTGAGCCGTCCCGTTCGCTGCTCCACCTCCTCTCCGCCGATCCGGGGGCGCCCCGAGCGACCAGAGGAGGCGCCAATGCAGCGACCAGGACACATACCCACATCCGACTTCCCACCCGCAGACACGGCCAATTGTATCTGTAGGGACGCCCGACCAAGCCGGAGGTAACACGGGGATTCGACCCGGCGACCCGGCGATCTACGCTACCCGGGCGCCCATCGGCAGAGGAGTGGAGCAGCGACCGCCACGGCGAGTGACGTAATTGGCCGGGTATAATTGGGTAGAAAAAAGGGGGGGAAGATTAATGTCATTATTATGGATCAATCTATGGATCAATCTATCACTGCACAGATGCTCTTCACCTTGCATGATAACTTGCTTTTAATTATGTAAAACATGTTTTACACCATTAATAAATGTACATTTCACATATGCAACACTATATATACTAAGCCTATACAGATATGAGCTGAACCCACAGCTAATGAGTCTGACTCGTTAACCTCTTACAGCAAAAGTCGGAAAACACGTGTTGGAGAAATTGTCCACCAGTGGAAATCTTGTTTTTTGTTTTGTTTTGTTCCACATAATCATAAAAAACGCTGTACATGTTCTTGTGCATAAAAGACACACAGTTCTCCATAATAGGTTTGATGGGGTGACAAAGAGCAAATGTAATATTCCTTCACTACACGTGACATCGGGTACATTTACTGTATATAAATGAACACATTTAATTTCCTCTAACCCGGATTAAGGTAGTACATCAACTACAGCAAATGGTATGTGAAAGCCTTAATAAGACATCCTATCAGTTAGATTAAGATCATAAATAGCACAGTAAAGCACAGTAAAGCCACGCCATATAAACACACTATTGTCGCGTCTCATCCTCGCATCGTATTAACAGATACAGACTGAAAACGCGCCAAGTGTCCAGATTCAAGATTCAAAAAAGGACTGGTTGTTAAAATCCCTAGTGTTTGCACTGCAACAGATTCAGTGGAGATCAAACTGGAGATGTCTGCCAAGGTGACATTGCCACCACCAGGACACATCATCAGTTGTGTACCTCAGCATCAAAGGGTGTTTCGGCCTTTTATCACAAGACACCCTCCGCTGAGGCAGGCCCACCACAGGTTGATCGGTCCTGGGTGTGTGACCTGTGGTTAGCTGTTCACCCTGGCAGCCCAGACGGCGTCTCTCCTTTTGAGCCAGATCCAGTGGCTAGTCCTCTCAGCAGTGTTGGCTAGCTCTTTGATCACTCTCCTGTGGGCCTGCCCCCTGACTCCTAGTTCCCTCAGGAGTTTTGCTGTGGAGCTGGCAACAAAGCCCCTACAACCCACCTCCACAGGGCGCACCTTCACCTTCCAGCCTCTGTCCTCTGCTTCGGCTGCTAGGTTGGCGTACCGCAGCTTCTTACGCTCGTACGCTTCATCGACTGCATCCTCCCAGGGGACTGTGAGCTCAATGATGTAAGCGAGCTGGTTAGCGTTGGACCAGAGGACGAGGTCTGGTCGCAAGGTGGTTGTTGCGATCTCTGTCGGGAAGATGAGCTTCTGGCCTAAGTCCACTCGCATTTCCCAATCCCTGGCTGAGTTTAGTGAGCCTAAGTTGGGAAGTGAAGGGTTGGCCTTCCGTTTATCCCCCTCTCGAATGAAAGCTGGGAAACGCCGGGGCCCTTCCTGGTTGTTGAAGGGTTGGGCAGTGATGGAAACCCTCTTGCAATCGAGTTCAGCTGCCAAGCACCTGAGCACCTGATTGTGTCGCCAGGTGTATCTGCCTTGGGTAAGGCTGGTCTTGCAGCCAACCAAGATATGCTAGAGGGTTGCTGGGGCTGTACACAGGGAGCAAGATGGATTCTCTCCAAACCAGAGATTTAGATTTATGGGAGAGGGCAGGACATCATATGTGGCCTTGATGATGAAACTCAGCCTGTTTGATTCCATGCTCCAGAGCTCACTCCATGTGAGTTTCCTCTTTTCAACACCCTCCCACCTCATCCAGCGACCCTGTTTGGCTTGTGCTACGGCTTTAGCACATCTGGCTGCTTCTTCCTGTCGGCGGACCTCCTCAACCACCATAGTTCGCCGTTCGGTAGTAGTCGCCTTTTGCCAGGTAGGTGTTTTTATTCCCAGGCCAAGGCCGCCTCTGCCTTGTTGAACATGGCCTACTACGTCTCGGTGGCGGAAGGCAGATTTCGCCTCCAGTACAGCTGCAGCCGGGGTCCATTTCTTCCCTGTTGCTAGGGTTGGAGCAACTCCTCTCACTATTGGGTCTCGGGATTCTGTGAGGGACATGTCCAGCCTCACTTTGGCACATTTGAATTCCTCAACCAGGCTGGAAATTGGCAGTGCGAGGGCTCCATTGCCATAGAGTCCAACACTGCTGAGGCACCTTGGCAGTCCAAGCCACTTCCTCACCTGCGAGTTCACTAGCCTCTCCAAGCGATTGGCATGAGATAGTGAGACTTCGTACATAGTTATTGGCCACATGAGTCGGGGTAGCAGCCCAAACTGAAAGCACCAAAGCTTCAACTTCCCGGGCAGTGCAGTGTTGTTGATTTGCCTGAGGCCACTGATTGTATCCTGGCGAAGTTGCTCCAGGTGCTGGGTGTCTTTGAGGTCTGCATTGTACCACCGTCCGAGGCTCTTGATGGGCTTCTCCCAGACCGTGGGGATTGGTTGATCACTAATGCAGAACCGTTCATCTACTAGTTGGCCTTTGACAATGGAGATGCTGCGAGATTTGCTTGGTTTAAACTCCATTCGTGCCCACTTGATGTTCTCCTGGAGTTTCTGCAGCAGGCGCCTGGTGCCTGGTTTTGTTGTTGCTATGGTGGTCAAGTCATCCATGTACGCCCGGATTGGTGGAAGACGCAGGCCATTCCTGGACCTTTCGCCTCCCACCACCCATCGCGATGCACGGATGACGAGCTCCATTGCCATGATGAATGCCAGGGGGGAAATAGTGCAGCCCGCCATAATGCCTATTTCCAGATGTTGCCAAGTGGTGGTGGTGTTCTGTGTTGTGACACAGAACTGGAGATCCTGAAAATAGGTCTTGACCAACTCCGTGATATTTTTGGGGACATGGAAAAAATCAAACGCCGTCCACAGGATCTTGTGAGGAACTGATCCAAAAGCGTTGGCAAGGTCTAAGAAAACCACGTGCAGGTCTCTCCGTTCTTTCTTGGCAGCTTGTATCTGGTGCCAGATGATATTAGCATGCTCCAGACATCCTGAGAAGCCATGGATCCCGGCTTTCTGCACTGATGTATCAACAAAGTTGTTTCTTTGCAGGAATGTGGAGAGCCTTTGGGCAATCACACTAAAAAATATCTTTCCCTCTACATTAAGAAGGCTGATCTGGCGAAACTGGCTGATGCAGGGAGAGTTCTTTTCCTTGGGGATCAGAATGCCCTCCTGCTCTTCGCCATGCCCTGGGTATGACTCTTTTCTGCCATGCCACTTTCATCAGCTTCCAGAGGTATTTCAGGACTCCAGGAGTGTTCTTATAGAGTCTATACTGGATACCATTGGGCCCAGGAGCTGACATGTGTGTCACATGCACAGAACATTTTGGAGACATCTGTGTAAATCTCATGGTAACGTAATAACGTATAGATGTAGTCCAAAGCATGTGACCGTGCAAAAGCAAGCAGAAATCTACAAATAACCCAACTTGACTCGTATGAACATTGAATTGCGTCACAATGACATCAATTTTAAGGTAAGGCGAAGCCACCTGACATGACATGAATGTTGTTTGCCATAAATGTGTTTGCTTTGTTTATATCGATAGCGGTTTGCCATATGATGACGACGATCACCGACGTCAGGTCATAGTTTGCCCACTTTGTTCCGGACACCACTGCGTGTTGGACAGCTTTGTTATTTACTCAATTATAACATTCATACGCACCACACCCCAAATGTGCTGAAACTCATCAAGATGGATGGTCTTTTAAAAGCAAACTAGTTCCCTGCCGACTTTTCTTTCGGTCTCCCTGGGCAGTCAGCAGAGTGGCACAGTGAGTACAAGGACTGTCTTTCCATTGGAGAGCCCATGAGCAAGGCACTAAAACCAGCTCCAGCTGCTGCGCTGTTCTATAGACGAGCCTGCGGTCTGACCTCCTCACAAGATGAGAGATATAGAGAATTATCCTCGATACACTCATATCCGGGTCTAGAAAGTCATTGCATGATAAGAAAAACATATTTCAATATTGAAATTTTTCCATCAGGCATCCACCTCTCTCTCTCTTTTTTTTTCTTTCGTTTCCTGAGTAACAACGCGAACGTGTGATATCAGAAGTCGGACACATCCAACCTGAAATATCTGAGATCCAAGTTGTCTTGAGCCGTACATCCCACGACATAGAACCAGTGCGCCATATTTACACATGAACTGGTCTGCTGATCGTGAGCTGCCGCTAGCAGGTCATGTGGCTAGCAGGTCATCAGTTAGTTATTCTGATTCTACATGTAGCGACTTCGGGGCCAGCCGGGAACCGCCACAGCCGGGACGCGAACCCGGGTCTCCCGCACCACGGGCGACTACGTTAACCAGACCCGTTAGCCAAGGGCTAGCGAGTCGACTTATCCATGATCGTTACACCTACCCCCCTCCTTTGGGCCGCGTGCTTCAGCATATCAGCTCCCTCATGCCTCTGGGCGCACGCGCTTCCGATGGCCTCACGATCTCACCACCCCACTTCTGACGCCGATGTAGCGAAATCAGGGGGGGGGGGCAGCCCGGGAACCGCAGCAGCCACGACACCAACCCGGGTTTCTCGCACCACGGGCGACTACGTTAACCAGCCAACTAAAGGGTCCGACCCCTTTAGCCAAGGGCTAGCGAGTCTACTTGTCCACGATCGTTACATACATACATACATACATACATACATACATCCATCCATCCATCATCCCATCCATCCATCCATCCATCCATCCATCAGCTGAACCGCTTATCCTGTTCTCAGGGATGATGGAGCCTATCCAGCAGTCATTGGGCGGCAGGCGGGGAGACACCCTGGACAGGCCGCCTCACACACACACACTCACACACACACACCACACACACACACACAACACACCACACACACTCACACACACACACACACACACACCACCACCTCACACACACACCTAGGGACAATTTAGTACCGCCAATTCACCTGACCTACATGTCTTTGGACTGTGGGGGAGGAAACTGGGGCCCCGGGAGGAAACCCACAGACACGGGGAGAACATGAAACATGCAACTCACACAGAGGATGACCCACCAAGGGTGGGACTGCCCCGGGGCTCGAACGCAGGACCTTCTTGCTGTGAGGCGACCGCGCTAACCACTGCACCACCGTGCCGCACGTTACATACATGTCTCGGTCAATGTTTTTCATAAAGCTGAGCAGCAATGATGCTAACCTCTTCTGGCGCGACCACTGTTGTCATTTTCAAAACATCATGCTGCTCGTTATCGTCATCTTCTAAACTGCTCCACACACATAGTCCACTGATTGGTCCAAAACATTTCTGCCGGGCCCAATCGATTCTCATCAGATGCTCTTCCACACTCATTTCTTGCAGAGAAAATTGAGCCCTGCGGGCTTCCCTAGTGAGGCACACATCAACTCAGCCTGTCCACCTCTTTTCCATCATTTTTCAGTGAAATGTGTTTGTAACTGACACACCTTTTGTCAGTTTATTATTCTTATAGGGCAGACGTCACTTGATTGACAGTGCTCATCGTATATATGGGCTGTTACGAGTAGGGCCGATCTTCTGGATTGCACAGATGTTGATGTGTGCCTGGGATACGGTTGGTGGACTTTTCCATTCCCTTCTTCATGAGTCCTAGAGCTCCATGACCACTGGTGTTGTTTCAGTCTTCATTCCCCACACCCTGCTGATTTCAATCTCCAGCTCTTTAATACTTGGTCAGCTTCTGATTATTATCATTATTATTATTATTATTGTTATTATATTATCATATTTTTGGTGAGCAAACTAAGGCTGATTAAATCCTCTCAAAAGATAGGAAATGTTGTGTATTTCTCCCAATGTGTTTGCCGTCCACCCTGGGGAATTGTGCAGGCCTTCATCAAGATTTTGAGGGTAAGAAAAAGAATGTATTTCTTACCAAGTTTGTAATCCTTATCTTGTAAGAGTCTCAAAGGATTACAGAAACCAGTTCAAATCTTGCATAGTTTTGGGGCGTCCTGTTGGCGTAGCAGTCTATTCCGTTGTCTACCAACACGGGGATCGCTGGTTCGAATCCCCATGTTATCATCCGGCTTGGTTGGGCGTCCCTACAGACACAATTGGCTGTCTCTGCAGGTGGAAACCCGGATGTGAGTGTGTGTCCTGGTCGCGGCACTAGCGCCTCCTCTGGTCAGTCGGTCCATCTGTTCGGGTGGAGGGGGAAATGGGAGGAATAGCGTGATCCTCCCACGGCTACACCCCCTTGGTGAAACTCTCACTGTCAAGTGAAAAGAAGTGGCTGGCGACTTCACATCTATTGGAGGAGGCATGAGGCAGCCCTCCCCTGGATCAGCAGAGGGGGGTAGAGCAGGGGTAATTGGCCGGATACAAATTGGGGAGAAAAAAATTCCCCCCCAAAAAAAAACAAACAAAAAAAAAAAAAAAACAAACAAAATCTTGCATATTTCTGGGTTTGTCATTGACCCTCCGGCCGGAGGAGCGTATGGAAAATAAAGTCCGGGCCCAACTCTCAAGCTAAGGAATGATTACGGCCAAGGTTCCTGTCCAATCAGAAAAAGAAGACGAGAGCCAAAACAATACACATCTATATATATTCTCCATGCGCTTTCCGTTCCTGTCTTGAAGGAAGGACGGGCCCGCTCCCCACCTCAGTCATTACCGCGTGTGTTATTTTGTGGTAACATTTGTATTCAGTGTTTCAACGGACAATTAGAAAGCAGACGCTGCTTCTCAGAGAGATCTGGCCCGCCTGCACAAGCCATGCCTGCTCTTCGGCCCACAACATGTGACCGCCTTGCCATGTTCGGAGCACATGGAGCCGTCGGTAAATGCGGCTCATTGTCCTGCGAGAGGCAGAAGATTGAATACTTGTCGACTGAACCCTCACAGGTTGTGGCCTTGAGGTCTGCATGACCTCAAATAACACCCTGCGCAGACTAAGACTTCAGACTGCAGGGGAGGGGGGACGCAACAGCAGAATGAAGAATTGTATGGAAAGATGAGATGAGAGAGCGAGAGACGAGAGAGCGAGGGAGATGTGGGGGAGCAAAACAAACATGATACGGAGGGAAAGAGAGTAAACGAGGTGGGGAGAGGAAACATCGGTGAGAGTGGGAGAGAGAGAGAGGGAGAGGGAGAGCTAGGCACCGGAGAGGAAGACTGCGGAGATGGGGAGGGAAAGAGGGTAGAAACAGACAGGGGGAAGCATATGGCGAGAGCTATCCTTTAAAACGTACAAATTACTCTAATTTTGCACGGTGGTCTGGTCCCAGAGATTACCATGGCAGCAACACCACAACAATAAGGGCGGGGTGGTGCCTTCTAGCTCTTTGCTCTCTTTCTCCAACCTTAAACAAACACACACACACAGACACACACAGACACACAAACACGGACATATGCACCCACACGTTTTTTTTTTCAAAATGAGCAGTTAAACACTGACCTTCTCACAACTTCACACAAAGGCGCTCATTCTCTGTCGTTTTCTCTCTCGCACAACGCACACGCGTGCACAGACACACACACACACACACACACACACACACACACAGTACGGGCATACCAAACGATAGTCGCAGGCATGAGATGACAGCTGGCTATACTGGTTTCAGCTTTACTCAAACATCTGTGACCTCTCCTCCTTTACCCCAAAGGTAATCAGTGTGATGGGAAACCAAGCGCACACCCTGATGAATACGCACTGCTAAGGCCTGCTTAACCAATCAGCACCTGCCATGTCTCCGTCACGTGGCCGTTCCCCTCTGCCTCTGCTCTCCTCCTTCCTTCATCATCCCCTCTTCCCTCTATGGTCCCTCTGCCAGTATGATAATAAGGCGGCAGTCATCATGGGTCAGGTGTCTAATTGTGTCGTGTGTGTGTGTGTTGTGTGTGTGTGTGTGTGGTGTGTGTGTGTGTGAGAGAGGTGTGTGTGAGAGAGAGAGAGAGAGAGACGAGAGAGAGAGGAGAGAGAGAGAGAGAGAAGAGAGAGAGAGAGAGAGAGAGAGAGAGAGAGAGGAGAGAGAGAGAGAGAGAGAGAGAGGACGAGAGAAGAGAGAAACGGTATGTGATTGAGGTGTACGTCCCAATCTTTGAGGCTCCTTCTTGGTGATCTTTGCTGGGGACATGGCTCATGGATGTAAAGGTGTGGGTTATGGGGGGGGGGTTGAGAAATAGAGAAGGAACACAAAACACTGACTTGAATACTTTGAGCTCAACTAGAGAAACACGGACGTGGGCAGGGGGCGTTCGAGACAAAATTGTGATCATGTGTGCATCAGCTCCACCTGTGTGCGATTTCCTGCCTTTTTTTTGTGTACGTGTATATGGTTTATATGTGTGATGTGTATATTTGTGTGGGTTTGTGTATGTGTATGTATGAACATGCGTGTGTGTGTGGGTGGGGGGGTTTGGGGGGAGGTCGGGGGGGTGTCTGGGTCTGCTCATTTGTGTTTTTCTGCGAGAGTGAGTTCCAGTCACAGATGATAGCCCGCACGCCCCGGGGATGTGATGGCACAGTGGAAAATATGAGCATGTGTCGAGAGAAAGAAGGGAGGAGGGGCAAAAGAAAGGCAGGGTGGAAGGTGCTGTCTTCCGAGGGATCAAAGGTCCCCTTCTACCCATTACAACTACAACTCCACCTTAACTCTGTGCAGTGAGGAGCTGAAGAGCGAGAGCGAGGCGAGTTAAGAGTGAGTGTGGGTGTGTGTGTGTGATGTGGGTGGGTGTAGGTGAGTGGGTGTGGGTGTGCACCAGTGTTTGCAAGACAGAGAAAGGCAGTGATAGATAGTGTCTATAGTGTATAATATCACAGTGGTGATGAGTTGGTTGGACCAAACCCACTTCGTGCAGGTCTGCAGGACGTATCCCAGGATTTTTAAAAGATTTCCAGCGTCAGAGTGCAGCGAATACCACGCCTCCTGCAGAGGCGAAAAAACTCCACGATTGCCATTCATTTATTTGGTTTTTGAATCGCACCTTAGCAATGCAAAGCAGGCTTAATTCACTCGATAACAAAAAAAACGTGTCTAAAACAAACAGCAGAGTTACACAACCACGATTTATCAACACGTATCTGCTAATAAATACCTCTCTATGCAATTTTTCACACTGTGCTGTTTCTTTCTATCATCTGTGTCCTGCAGATGGGTGTCCGGGTAGCGTAGCGGTCTATTGCTTTGCCT